>NC_048424.1:18125163-18164871 GCF_013103735.1 Etheostoma cragini
TGATTAGCCAACTATGTCATGCTAACGGCTAATGCTATTATCGATCATTGTTCTGCAACAGCAAAATAATATCATTATATATATATATAAAAAATTGAATGCCTCAGGGTGCATTCACACTTGTAGTTCAGTTCATTTGGTTCAGACCAAGAAAAAAAAGAAGAAATCTTCTTTTAAGTTCTAGACCATTTTTTTTACACAGAGTTCAATTGGCAGCCTTTATACCAGCCTACATCCACAAATCAAACGCAAAGAGAGTTTATTTGGACCACAGCAAATACTGTACTCTAGATGTGGCTTAGGCTAAGCTAAGGCTTAGTGCAATTAAGTTGTTGCATCGACTGACGTTTTTTTAGACATATCTCACAAGTGTTGGGAACCGTAGCATGTGAGCCGGAGGATTTTGAATAGAGAGCAATGCGATTTTTTAAAGTTTAAGTGTTACCTTATCTCCCGCTCCAATTTCACTCCAGTACCGCTCACATCATGCGTTCGAAGCATGCCTGTATGTTACTGCAGCACAGACTTTTTTCCCATGATGGAGCAAGTGTTGAGCGATTTCAATGGAACGGGGGAAATCCCAAGTGAGCGCAACACCATATTGCCCAGGAATGGCTTTGAGTGGCAGAGCAAAATGAAGGAAGCAAGGAGTGAAAATGTTCGTTCCTAAGATAAAATCCAATGACACGAGTGTTAACAAGAAACAACCCTGAAGCATTTTACAGTACCATATCAGCATAAATGCTTCTTCACAAACTTGCTGGCCAAATAATACTAAATGTCACCATTTGTTCTCTAGCATAATTAAGACTATTTTTTGTACAAGACTCATTTAAATAACAATTACCTAAAAAAAATAAATCGAGTACCTAGAAGACATACTGTAGACCCTAGAAAGCTGTAGGCAACGTTATTTTTAGTTTTTGTGATCTCTTTGCCTTTACTCCCCTTTACCTTCAAAGGCTTATTTGAAAGAGTCTTCAAAGGTCTCCTTCAAATCATTTTTTCACATGGTTAATATAACATAATTGACCACAAGGCACAAACGCCTAAACAGTCCATGAGAGAGTCTGTGTAGTTCTGTACTGCCTTTGAATTTGAGCCAGCAAATGCAGGCTTTCCTACAGGGATCAGAGGTAATACTTACTCAGTCCTGTTTTCTTCTTATTTACCCTGTTTTAAATGAACAAATCATTTCCTTACTTATTTATTCTGGAGCAGAAACAGAGCTATTTAGAACAAACCTCAATACAATGCCAGATAATAAAAACATAGCAGCATTGCTTAGAAGAGTCAGACAACATCCTGTTGCAGAGGTGGGTAGAGTAGCCAAAAAATTGTAGTCAAGTAAAAGTACTGTTACTTCAGAATAATACGACTCAAGTAAAAGTAAAAGTAGTCATCCAAATAATTACTTGAGTAAGAGTAAAAAAGCGCTTGATGAAAAAACTACTCAAGTACTGAGTAACTGTTGAGTAACGTCTGATTTATTTTTTAACACAAGCATCAGCCAGACAGGCAAATTATATACTCTCTCTCTCTCTTTCTCTCTCTCTCTCTCTCTCTCTGTCAAAATAAAACATTAAAATAAGGCGTACGCAGGAGGGATTAAAATCAATGACCAATAGAATACCAAAGAGGTAAAGAGAAAAGTAACAAGCTCATATTGCCTAATGTAGCTGAGAAAGAGTACAGTTTCTTCTTCACAAATCTACTCTAGTAAAAGTAAAAGTAAAGTGATTTAAAATTACTCCTAGAAGTATATTTCTTTCAAAAAGGTACTCAAGTAATTGTAACAGAGTAACCGTAACTCTTTACCACCCACTTCTGTCCTGTTGTCTTGAAGGTATATGTAGGATTTTCCTGTTCTCTATCCCAATTTGTCTGTTTTGCAACTTCCTTTGGTGGCTGATAATGAAGCTCAAGGCACCCTTTAGTGTCTGTATGACCCAAAGCTATGGTATTTGACGACAAATCGGTTGTAACGTAGCTGTGGTAGCGTGACAGGGTCTTAGTAATGGCCGAAGGGGTGAAGCAACCACACCAAATTGCGATCTCTAGAACAGTGTTGCTGCCAGATGAAAATGTTCTTGCTAACTACATGAAAGGTGACTGTGTAGACTGTAAGGAGTCAAGGAGTCCTAAACACGATTGATCGCCAGCAGTGCAGAACGATACAGATCACGCCAAACCATGTTGTGACAACCATACAAATATGGGTTAATCAAAGTCCACGAAAGAAACATTGCAACTAATTAAAGTGAGTAAGTGATTTTCAGCGTGAAAGATTATTTGCTTCTTCTCTTATTTTTTATCTTAAAATGAACAAGACGTTGTTGCAATATTACAAAAATACCAAAAATATCACACACATAAAGGGGAAAAATTGTCTAATACTGCCAATCACATTGTAGACTTTGCATTTACATTTATAAGCTGACGATACATCAAAACTCTTCACCAGTTCAAACACATCACTGATGTTACCACTTAACGTTACTGATTTACTCCTCTTCATGTGGGACAGAAGGATGAAAAGAGATCTCTCCATCACATTTATTCCTTGGCAACATGCTGCACATCTCCCCACGACAGGGAGTAGGACAGCTAGTAGGACCCAAAAAAACTTCTTGGACAGCTCTGTCTTTGTGTGTGGTGTGATTGATTCACGTCTAGTCTCTAATCTTTTCAGATTCATTTAAATGGAAAGGTTGATGATTGATCATATAATCATTTTCAAACCATTCAGAACTGTTCCCATGTTATTTCAGTTTCAAAAGGCAGCATTAAATAACACATTCAAATCCAGTGTTGATGTGATTTCATACATTAGCAGTGAAATTAATTATTGCATAATAGTCGTGACAATCATGAAACCATGATTATTTTTCAGGCTATAATCGTGACAATAAAAAATTGATAATCATTGTGTCCCTACTCCAAAGAAGACTTCATTAAGTGTCTAAAACCTTCCTGGCAATTTTGACCTTAGATGTAAAAGAATAGAACAAATTCTAACTGTACAAATGTTGACTACTTTGGGCCAGCAAAGCTAAGTGTACTCAAAAAGCAGATCCATATCCCTCTTCCAGTCTTGGAAGTTTAATCGGCGTGAGGGAAACCTTTCTTGATGAGGTTCTTATTGATTAAGGGTGGCCACCACCCCTCCAGGCTCCGTCTTAAACCAGGCCACTGCAGATTGATGTGCTTTTCACAGAGGTTTATCTTTGCCTTAATGCCTCTTTGTTCAGCACTGTATTGGTGTTTCTGTCACATTGTTAAAATCTATGGTGCAATATCACTCCCTTGGAATGGGCTCATCGAAGTGTCAGACCTTGTAGATCTATGGCCCAATATGGCGGGGAGAGGAAAAGGGGGAAAGAAGGAGCGGTAAACTCATAAACCTATATCTTCATTCTGATTGATGGTGTTCAATGGCCCTTCACAAAATAGGCAAAAGAGATAACACCCAAACAGTAGACAATGTGTTAAATATATTCCCTGTCATGCTTGATAAAATCATTACACAATTTTCTGATGTCTGTGATGAGTGTCTCCATTTTCCTTTGGCCTGGACATTTTCCTCTGACACCTCGGCTCATCCACAGCTCATGATTGCATGTGAAAGCACTCAGAGGAGCGCTTGATATATGGATTGGCGTTTGCAGTGGTTTTATCTTCTCAAATATGTTCAGCTGTTGCATTCAGAGACATGCCAGCTGTTTTAACCTGCTAACCAATTTGGTCAAGCTTCTGAGACAGCTACTCTCACTGATTGAAACGTGTTCTCTGTGATTATGGCAATCATTGAACCACTCTCGCTACGTAGTTGTACTTCCTGCAGCTGGCCTGTTTTGGTCATGTTCCACGTGGCCATGAAATTGCAACATGGTGCCGGTACAAAAAATCTCTGCCTCCAAATGACCAGTTTCAATATGTTATCTCTTAAAACTGTCAGATCAGTCATTTAACACTAAATATTTAAAATCAAAGAAGTTTTTCCTTTTTTCAATATTTTCTTTCAACGTTTGTGTATAGTGAATGCATCATGAATCATGTGTTTCATCTTCACTTTCAAAAAACACTATTATTAATTAATAGACAAAACATGTAAAGGTCCCATGGCATGACCATTTCACTTTATGAGGTTTTTTAACATTAACATGCGTTCCCCCAGCCTGCCTATGTTCCCCCAGTGGCTAGAAGGTGGCGATAGGTGAAAACTGAGTCCTACCTCCTGAGCCTCAGGCGCCCCACGGCTTTCATTTTCCTTAAAGGTAGAGCAGGATAGCTCTGCCTTTGAGAAAAAGAAAGCTCAGATTGGCCCATCGGGAATCTTGCCCCTTATGGGGTCATAAGAGAGAGAGACATCATGGCTTACAAACGAGTAAAGTGACAGTTGGTCAAGGCCACACCCCTAGCCTCCGCCTTCCACCCCCCCCCCTCCTCCTCAAAAGCTGCAGACTCTGAAATAGCCCATACTAAAGAAAGCTCATTGTTAGAATGGCTTTACTGTCTGTAATTCTACACCAAGGCAACATTTTGAGAAAGAGACAGACACAGTATTAGGGGACCACTAAGTTCTATATAAAAGAGACTTCAGATACAGTATTAGGGGACCACTAAGGTCTTCATAAAAGAGACTTCAAATACAGTACTAGGGAACCAGGTCTATATAAAAGAGACATCAGATACAGTATTAGGGGACCACTAAGGTCTATATAAAAGAGACTTCAGATACAGTATTAGGTCCATATAAAAAGCATCCCAAGAGCACCATGTCATAGGACCTTTAAAGCCCAATGATAAGAGCAAAAAAAAATAGCACCCTGTTGGATATCTTTGAGGATAAATATCTGGTGCTAAACGGCAGATAATAAATCATTACATCTACATTATACACGTATACATTAGTTACTCTTTGTTTTACTCAATACCATTGCCACAAGTACCTACTGAGTTCTTTAGGATTCATCAAGTCTTTTAGCAGTGTATTTTACTACTTAATATTCATTTTTGGCAGTGGCTCAGGATTTAGTTGATTGTCATGTATGTGATTACATTACAGTTAGTGGTCCTCGTAAAGGTGCTTCAACAATTTGTGAGGAGGCTTGTTTTCTGTCTTATTGGGAGTTTGATAGAGGATTGATATCAGTTTGGCTTTGATTTAAGTAGGGTGGCTGTGGCTCAGGACAGAAAGACCCGGTGTCTTGTTTTTTCTCTCTACTCATGTTAAATATGGAGATATGGAAATTTGGAGTTTTTAAAAGGCACCTTTGATGGTGCTGTACTGAGTAACCAAAGTAAAGTTTATTACAAATAATGCAAGTATCAGTTTAGCTATTGGTAAAGTAATGTAATCGTAGGTATGAAAAGTAATCTCATAATTTGTCACTGAGTAATATGTATTTAACAAGGATGAATTGATTTAAAAAATGACATAGCTTGGCAACCTTTTGAATACATATCCATATTTGAAATGGTTAATAGTTTGTGTGTGTGAATTCAAGCATTGAATTCACACACACAAACAAAACCAGCTGTGAAAGCATCTTTGCAATCTGCCAAAGTTACCTTGCATCACCACATCCTTTTTTTTCCACTCCCTGGCACCCACAACAGCTCAAATTGCCAAAAGGAATGCTTATTTTCAGGCATCAGAGTGAAGGCCAGACAATGTCTGTCCTTTTCAAAGGGTTTCAGGAATTGGCGAGGCCATGATCTCGTCTACTTGCAGGTCTTTTGTGATTCCCTGGAGGGGCTGAGGCCAGGCGAGCTCCCTGGCGCCATTCTGCTCTTTTACCCAGTCAGCCTTCATTAGCCTCCACCCTAACATTTGTTTTGCTGGAGATCCACAATTCTGGATGAACTGATCCACGCAGTCACACTAAAAGAAACTCAGGGTGGTATACAAAAAGGAGTAGAGGTAATGGATACAAACTCAGCTACAGCTACTGAAGCGTTACATGCTCTATTTAACTTTAAAAATATTACTAATCCGTAACATAAATGAGTTAGAATTGGTTATTGAAAGTGCCTAATCTGGCCAGTATTTTTCTCTTTCTGTATATCTAGCAGGTACTGGATTAAATACATGCCTTTTATTCCACAATGAGATCTTTTGGAATAATAACAGAAATGTAATTTATTATGGTATGATACTTATGGTATCCAGATTCAAAGTATAACTAACAGTGACAGCTGTTTAGAGTAACAGATGAATTACCATGTGTTGGAGTGGTGCTTGCACCCTGAGGCCATCCTTTCAGAATGTCATCATTCTGCATCTGAATTGTCAGAAACTAGACTTTGGGGAACGGGGGTGTGTATATGATTGCATGTACTGTAGGGTTTATGTTTGTATACGCTTGTAATGATAGGTATATATTATACACATTTGTTACATCTAATGTGCAACAAAATGAGAAGCACATTTAAGTAAATTAGCCAAGATCTTGATCCACGTGGCCGTGAAAGGGCAACAAGGTGCCGATACTAAAAAGCTCTGATTCCAAATGACAAGTGTCATTATGTTACCTCTGAGAAGTGTCAGATCAGTCATTTAACACTAATTATTCAATATCAATATTTTCTTTCAAAGTACAGTATAGCAAATGCATCATGAATCTTGTTATTAATCTTCTTCACTTTCAAAAAAACCTATTTTTAAATAATAGACAAAACATTTAAAGGTCCCATGGCATTAAAATTTCAGTTTATAAGTTTTTTAACATTAATGTGCAATAGACTGTCTTTGACACTAGTCAGCCCAGTATCCCCAGGAATTACGTTGATATTGGACAATCCAACACCAATCGAAGATTTACAATTAAATGCCAACGTTAAGTACAACTGTAGTAATTGGCGGGCCCTTTTTTACAGTAGGGCAGAAAATAATGGTGTGGAGGTTGGGGTGGTGAAAAGGTGGGTACAGTAGCTTTGTGTGACTTCCATACAGATTGCATCCCATTACCAATAAAATGTTTTTGCCTTTTTACGAACCGTGATTTCGGTCATTCCATAACCTTGCTTTAGTTGTCTAACCTTAAAGATGAACGTTCAGTTTAGTGGAATTTGAGTATTCATGATATAACAGATGTTTTTTATTTCTTCTCATTGGTACAATGATTAAAAAGGGTTGAATTTGTTAAAAGGGATAAAATGGTAAGTTGAAAGTGTTGTTGTTGTGACACGGGCGCCACCACGTTGGAATTCCACAATCTACTTTGTCACTGGCATTATAAGCTACTCCGTGGCTAACTAGAACTAGTAGCACAGTCATAGCAACAGCATACAAAGAGTCTGAGGCTAGTGGACATGGTTGAGGAAACGGAAAACAAGAAGTCTAGTTTGGGGGGGGAGGGGTCATACTGTATTGCCCCTGGCTGCAGTAATGAACTGTATAGGGCTAAGGCAGCTGGTGTTACGATACATTTCCATAGGCTACCTTTGACAAGGAAACCAGTCCTCAATTTATTGCAAGCTGCCTTAAAACTGCTTGGCCCTCCAAATTCACTTACAAAAAAAAAGCCCAACTTGTTATAGCGTTCAATTAAACTGAGACTAACGCACAGGGGATACAACACCCATAATTGAGACACAACACGTGCCAATTACCAATACTAGATACCAAACGATCCAACCTAGGGAAAGAGATGGCAACTAAATATGTTGGAAGCACTCTTATGACAACTCTACAAGCTAGCACTCCAGCCATAGACTTTATAAATAAACCAAGACTGCAACAATATCACAGATCAATAATAATGTGTTTACTGGCCGCTAACTAAACCACAGAGTCCATCGTCCCTCTCTACTCCCCCTAAAGCTAGCTGAAGTTCACCGTCTCAGCTAAACCACAGAATCCAACGTACCTCTCTACTCACCCTGAAGCTAGCTGATGTTCACCGTCTCAACTAAACCACAGAGTCCATCGTCCCTCTCTACTCACCCTGAAGCTAGCTGATGTTCACCGTCTCAGCTAAACCACAGAATCCAACGTCCCTCTCTACTCACCCTGAAGCTAGCTGATGTTCACCGTCTCAACTAAACCACAGAGTCCAAAGTCTCTCTCTACCCCCCCTGAAGCTAGCTGATGTTCACCGTCTCAACTAAACCACAGAGTCCAAAGTCTCTCTCTACCCCACCTGAAGCTAGCTGATGTTCACCGTCTCATTGCACATTGTTGATGCAGAAACAGCTGCTAGTTCCATAGTAAAAATCTGCCAACTCGGCACTAGCCTAAAGTAAACGGCAAAACCTGTGAATCCGCCATGCATCTATGGTCAAACTGGGGTAACTCTCTTACGTGCAGAAAACAAGAGATCCCATTGGATGAATTTGTCCAATTACATTTTCCATTTATCTGTCTCTATTTTCTTAAACAAACAGGACCTCAACTCTGTTTTTCTATTTTCTCTAAATGCACACAATATATAAGCAGTCTATTTCCTTAAATGCAAGCTGTGCTTGGATACAATAAATGATAGTGCGCCCAGACACACACCAGTCACGCCCCCCCCAAACAATCCTGTTCTGAAGGTGACGCCTAAAACTGTGGTGGTAGTCAGACAATACAGGCCTGTCCCTCACAGGCTCAAATGCATAAGCCGCGACATAGAGTTAACTAATTTTCGTGTGTATATGAAATGCTGCAGCAGTTGCCTATATACAGCAAGGCTCAAAAGGTTGGGCACCCCAGGTACATTTTTTATTAATGTGCATAAAGAAGCCAAAAAAAGATGGAAAAATATTTATACAAATGTCTAATCAGTCATTTGATGCCTTTTCAAGATAATTTTCCATCTTTTCTTGGCTTTTTTATGCACATTAATACAAATTGTTGCTTGGGGTGCCCAAACTTTTGATCCCCACTGTACCTTTGCAGGTCCTACCATGCCAGTGACGTCATCAAAACTGTCAGCGTTCTGATACTAACAAACGCTAGTTTTGTGTTGCTTAAAAAAAAGCTTAATTGGTTTGTTTACTTAAAATTTGTCACAACCAACAAGTTATGCAAATTTATATTTTCAGTTCAGTTCATCTTTAACTATGGTGTATTTGCCGCATGGTTGTCACTGAACATACTTTGAGGGGTTTGCATGACTAGTATTACCACTTTTTCTTTAGCACTATCTGCATGTTTTAACATGAACAGACTTATCTGCTTGACTTGTTTATAATACCTTCCTTTAATAAAACACTAATTAAGTGCTCTAGAATTATGAGGCTATGCCATTGAATGGATCCTCATGTGCAAAAATGTAGGTTTTGGAAAACATTAACAATCCTAAAAAGGTCAATAACTACTGAAAAAAGGGAGGACAATATGATGTAGTCAGTTGTAAGACATATTTAACAAAGTCTGTTGCTTCACTAGAGATTACGATCTAGAACCCTTCCAACAAAATATAAAAAGCCACAGACACTTCACAATAGACATTTCTTATCAAAATTACTTCCAATTATGTATTGGAATTTAAAGTTATGCAACAAAGGCAGTTTATGTTTTTTTTTAATCTTTTATCATAATCTCCAATACCTTTGATCCAAAAACTGTACATAAAACTAGACAACCTTATTGGACATTGCAATTATTCCAGAAGACGCATGGCTGAAGTAAGACGATTAGATCAATGCCAGCCAATACAACGCATCAATAGTTTGTGCTAGTTCAGCACCGAGGCAGGTGATCAGTCATACTGATAGCACAGGACCTCTGAATCTCAAATTCAACTGGTACTAGCCAAGTCAAGTAGTGAAACTTAGCTCCCACAACACTGTGATATTATCAGGCAGACGTCAGCTGTGGAGCACACATTCATAACAACATCTTGTATTACCAAGTCATCTGTGCTGTCTTTTTGAATCTCTGATGATGACAATGTTAGTGTGTGCCATAAATCTCTAGCTATCCTTTAATGCAGAAGTTATTAAAGTCTGCCTTTCAACACGTTTCAATACGGCTAGCATTAAAGGTTACTGTGAGTCAACTGTCTACATGCCATCCTCTGCAGTTAAAGTGGTCTGACACAGGACAGAAATGAAAAATGAAGATGACCACATTGTCAGGGCGCTTTGCGGTAACATGAGAGGGTAACAAAGGAAAAGCCTTGAGAGCAAAGCATACGTTGATCAGCCTCCGATATAAAAAATGGTCTCTCTGCAGGACTTGATTTTACACTAGCATGCGTTTTCTTTGACATTGTTTTCCACAATTATCAGGAAAAAAGGAGTAGCAGAAAGAACGAGGCTTCCACTTGTTAAACCCTTGAAATTGAAGTAGGTTATTATCTTGCGACAGGATTTCAAGAGGGCTGAAGATAAAAGGGTTTCATACTGATTTCTGTCAACAAATCTGTGTTTTTCTCAGCTACTCTTTTCCTTCAGAACTTGAGATGCAGTCCTGAATAAAATGTGCTATACAATATGTGTTTACCTACAGTAGTAACCCAATCTAGCATTAGTTCCTACCAGTGGTTGTGTTAGACAATGAATTGGCAGCAAATGGGAGGGTTGCAAGACGTATCTGCCATAGCAAATGAAAGGAGCTGGCAGATTCTTCTGGCTTCCGGGCTAACTCATGTAGCATCCATACTGCATTAATTTCAATGCAAATGCTAGATTAGAAGTGCACAGGCAAACAGTAGTCCAGGACTCACTGGTGTTCCAAGGATATCTCTCCACAAAATACAGATCCAGCTGGTATGAAGAATCTATCTGCATAGGTTTTGGCTTCATCTTACTTCACTTGTCGGGGGGGAAGGTCTTTACAGACTCTTAACACACTCAACCCCCGCTTGCAGAGAGGCACAGGTTGTCTCAACCAAGAAAAATAACCACATCCAATGCTAATCAAATTAATCTATTTAAGTGCATTTCCGCCCTCCTATTCATCAGCTGGCTCTGTCCAAACAGCAGCTGATAATGCTGTGCGGTGCACATCGAGGTGGAGACTAGCACTGACACACCGTGGGCGCCCATTTCACGCCTGCCCAGTTCAGGGGCTAATGAGTGCAGTTAGCATCTCACAAGTGGGCTAGCACAGTAATCGAACATCATTAATTCCAGTGCAATTCATTTTGTAACCAAATCACTGATCAAAGTCCATTTGAGCTGGCTCTAATAGGTCTGATGGGAAAAATGGATGCCTTTATGACGGGCCTCTGCATCTCAGTAAACAAATTATGTTGATTCCATATGTGTCTGCAGCCTTGATTAAATGCAATGATTATATGCAAGATTCAATATCATATTCCATTTGTGAATGAAATGATTACTCTCCTTCTGTGACTCGCTTAAAAACGGTAACTGAATGTAATGGCTATATGTCTTCTGGTCCAACCACTGGTCAGCATGGTGTAACATTGAAAATTTATACCGGTGTACTTTCTATGCCGTTTATAGCGTCCACCGTTAGCTTGTGGGGTATTTCTATCTATCGTTCTTGGTGCATTTTTGTCACCAACTGTCAATAAATTAAATATTGTGCCTTGCATGCATTACATTAGCATTCCGACCCACTGCAGTTGCCTGCATTGTGAATTGCGTCCCCCAGCTGCTTGCAATGGTTCGAATTGCAGGTAACATGACGCACACTGACCCCAAAACACCTTTCCACATATCCAATTCATTTAAAAAAGAAAAAGAAAAAAAGGGATGGATGTAAAATGCTGGATCTAGTTATCAAAGCATTGCAATTTTTTTTACCAGGGCCATTCTTTAACTTTTTTCACCTTTTCTCACCATCATTGCATAACCGTCCCAAAATACACTCTATGCCAGCCCCGAAAATGAACGTGGGCCAAAATTTAAAATCTGTTTTTCTACATTAGAAGTTAAAATGACACAAAGTGAAAAACTTTGAGGCGCCCTATGCAAAACAAGTTTTACACAGGGTATCCAAAAAGTAAGACTGCTCTGTCCGCTGTCTCTAAAAGTTGGAGAAGCTTCTGGACAATCTGCACCTGTTATAGGGACATGCGCTGCATGTTGCAAAGGGTTAAGAGATTTAGTTACCCTTTAGTTAGCAGTGTTTTTTTTTGAACCATTATTCCAAAATGAAGTTTCATTGTCCTCGACCGTCTATTCTCCGTCCCCGGGATGACGGGAGGTCCTTAGGCTTGAGCTTTGAATTTAGCAAGCTTAATTTGATATTGCAAACATAGTGCTGACGTACCAGTTAAATCTCCTTTGATTTAATTAAATCAAATGTGTGTGTTTATTAATTAGCATAGCTGTTCATTAGGCCAATTTAAATACCATTAAACAGTGACCAAGCATAATTCCTTCATCCTTTCATGTTTGAGGAACAGATGGACAACAGACATAACTATCATTAGAAAAAAATCATTTTAGCCATGACACCAAAAAAAGAGCATTACAGTACTAAATTGCTTAATATATAAAAAAAACTAAACATACAAAATTAACATTTACAACGTGCATTTACAAGTAGAAGATTACCTCAGCATCAGAGCAGCAAGAATGCCGCGGTAACATTCTTTGGGTCTCGTACAATGGCCGTATGCATTACCAAGTTCATTGATGTGTACGTCCTGTTGCCTGCCTGAGATGACAGAGATGGCACGGTGCCCGAAGACCCCGCGCTGCATTCCAATGGCCATTAATTGAGTACCTGCCCGTCATCTCGTCCCTGATTGATGACATAATTAGAGTAGGGCCTGTTTGATGGAGATGCCTGGCAAACTCCTCTGTCTGTTGGCCTTTGTGTGGATGTGAGGCCCAGGTCCCGGGAGCTTTGGTTTAACGCTAACCTTGTCTTCGCACGTGAAAGAGTATGCCTTTATGTGCCTGTGTGTCGCGTGTGTGTATGCGTGGACATGTGTGGATAGTGCTTGCCCGGTCCTGCTCCCCTTTAACAATGAGCACAGCTTAAAGCTTGGGGAAGCTGATTAAATTAAAGTGCCTCACGGGCAATCATGCCAAGGTCAAAGAGATGCTGAGATGCTGTGCAAACTCCTTTTGGCACCAACTTTCCCCGGTGTGTGGAGACGCTTATCAGCAGATGTGTGCTGTTTTTAGGCTCAGGCGTGGCCAAACAGTCGGGAATGTGGAAAATTGAATTGTCACTGTTGATTTGGCCGCTTGTATGTCAGGAAGAAAATTTACTTTCAACAACAGCAACAATAATATGAGGTGCTAGGGTCTTTGCCATATATGACAAGGATCCCAGCAGCCCGAGAGAATGGCAGCGCTGCCTGCTTGTGTCCGTCACAGAGAATCAAGTGGTTGGTTTCCCAGGTGATCTGAAATTCTTATGATAACCATCTCAGCTAACATATGATTTACAATATTTAATGAGTGCAGATGCTTGCACGCAGGGCACAATGGGTCACTGGAAGGTTTAATGAGTATAAAATGAGGTGTGTCATACACTATGGCCTTCACAGTCACCAGAGCTCAACCCAATTGAACACTGACGTGAGAGCGACGTGCCAGACAGTGCTCTCACACGCCATCGACAAAACACCAGATGACACACATTCTTTTAGAAGAATGAAGTGTATCCCTTCAGTAGACTTAAGCTAGGTTTGTTGTAGCCGCGGTGTTCCATGCGCGAGGGGCGTGTGCCATAAAACAACGTCGCCACGGTCGCCGTTCCCAGCGCGAAGGTCCCGCAAGCAAAGGTCTCCGAATTTTTGTAACCACGCGCCCACTGCGTGTTCACAAGTGTGTCATTCTCCATGTACAGACGGGTACAGGGAGTCAATCAGCCTTAAATATGTGTTCAGAGAGAGCCACCACACTGGGATAAGAAGAAGCATTTTGCTGGAGAGTTTTGTAAAACTTGACAGATCGTTTTTTCAAAGTTAAAAAACGGCTCCTAAAAGTGTTAAATGCAGTTATGTCATGTTAATAATTAATGCTGAAAAATGTAACGTTGCAAGGGTGCATCTGTGTTTAATACTGTTGCCAGGCACCACTCTCTTCCCTAGTACTTCTCTTTGACCAGTATGACCAGTCAGTGTGTTTAGGCAGTAGCGCATGTGTTGCGTATGGTCACGTGAGTATCAGAAGTGTAGAGAGTTTCAGAGTATGCAGAACTTAAGAAGACGCAGTAGGAAGTACATTTTGTAACCTTAGCACTTAAGCACCGCACCCATTTTAAATGGCATGGTTTAAAAGTGCTTAAAAAATGTATTATTTTAATACCAATTTGTATTTTTCTTAGGCTATTATTCCATTCAATTTATTTCATTTGTTGTTGAGCAAAGCAAAATTGTCTATTTTAAAAAGATTACTTTTTGATTAATTTTGTAAAATACTGTTATTGAAAATTCAAGGATTGCACATTTTGTTTATTCATTTCTTTTTATGCTTGTTGATCTTGATAAATACACATTTCAAGATGTTTGTATTTTGTGCAGTTTCCTCGACAGTCAAGAAAGTAGACTCATGATATCATTATATCGCAATTGTAGTCACAGTACTGCAAATCATGTATCCCTTGAAATAATACAGCAGAGCTTTAAAGCTGCCTGGAGGACATTCTCACAAATTAAGGGTCTGTTGCAGTAAGGCACTAGAAAGGGAAGTCACCAAAAGCTCTGCGGCATCCTTGAAGGGGCTACACGGTTGGTAAGAGCTGAGAGGCTGCATATAACAACTGTTTTATGGTCTGATTAGACATCTGACTATAGTATACTGATTCTTTTGCGTCTGTTTTTCAGATGCACGTGTGATGCATTTTCCCTTAAATCCCGTGCTGTGTTCATGAAGGTAATTGGAGGGTGGGGCAAATAATAGGAGACATGTTTAGAGAGAATGATTAGGAATGTACTGAGGTCCAGCCATTTGCAGCCCTCAGTTTTGCAGGAAATAGGAGCCGCCTGTGAAGAAAAGGCATAAACACACAGCGCAGAAGGGATTTACAAGGTTGTATTGGTGGATATAAACATGCATTGAATATAGGCTTGTATGTAACTAAAACCAGATTATTAGACACTTGAAGCAAATAGGCTTTTATTATTGATTTCTTATTATTGGTACGTCAACAAATGGTGGAAAGGGAATGATGGTTCGTATTTATTCAACTTTGAATTTTAAACTGAAGCATCTGTCGAATCACTACAGACTGAACCCAAACTTTAGTTTCTTCTGGTAAGGCTTGGCTGCATTCGCCCCAGTATTGACATCCATATCAACACCACCTCCACCTGCTCCGCTCTGCTGGACCAGCTGCTCTCTGTCTCTCTCCTCTGGTTGTGGTGCTTTCTGTAGGATTTGTGTCTCTTTAATTTGTCTCATACTTTATCCCCTTTATGTTTGCCATGGAGGTTTCATTTCCTCTGTAATTATCACATATAATTAGTAAAAAATTGTAAATAAAATAAAAAAATACAAATCAATTATGGGTAATATTTTGAGCAACACCTTTCTTCAGGTTTAAGTAAATATTTATTATGTTATCATATGATTTCCCTTCCGAGTGATCCCATAGAAATGGCACCTTTAAACTGCTCTTGTGTAGTCTGGTAGCAGCAGCATCATGCTGTGGGGGTATGTCTCTGCAGCTGGCCCCGGGCGGCTTCTAAGAGAAAAGATCAATTGAATTAAGTGAAATGCAGAGAAGTCTTTGCTGCGAGTGTGCAAGAGAATTTCGGAGAGGATAAAAAAACAAAAAGCCAAAGCCACGCATGAAGAGTTTGAAAACAACAAAGTTGCTGTCCCAAAGTAGCCAAGTCCCAGACCTCAATCAAATCCAGAACGTGTGGCTGGACATGAGACACACTGTTCATTACTGTGCATTGTGCAGAGCATTTCATAGAGCTCTGGCAAAGAAAATGTAGGGGGGGGGGGACCTGCAGACATGCAAACTGAGACATACCAGCCTATCCACACACTCTCAAGTTTGCAACTGCTGCCAAAAGGTGCCTCGACTTAATATTGACCAGAAGTGGGTGAATCACGCATTCAATTGTTTTGTGTTTTATCATTGGTCTTAACAACGGTCAATATGTAGAGATTTCTTTTCACTGCCAGTTTTTTCCAATCATCCAAAAAACACTTCATTACACCCACTGTGAGTCAACATTGGAAACCGGTGCCTGGTGGGTGGTGGTGCAAAGTTTGGAATCACTTACAAATTTCCATCCCACTCCATTATAGACAGAATACCAGCTGATCTGAGTGGGGGGCTGATTGGTAATGCAATATCTACATTGCCTATTATCATCACTCATTCATCCAACGGCACATTTTGTTTATTAATCTGACCTCATTTTAAAAAACTAACTAGAATAACATTGGAGAACCCTTTTGATATTATGTAAGCACATAATGTAATCTGAAAACTGCGGCCCTGGTTAAAAAACATGCAACTGATCTCAGCTGATTCTGTCTACAGTGGAGTGCAATGGAAGTGACCACACGCTTTTGACCGGTAGTGTATATTTATATGAATTTTAGGAATTCTATGAATAGATTTATTTGCACACCCCCAATTTTCACCATTCAATATCTGAATTGACGTTTCAGAAACTGTTTGTACAGAAGAATGAACATTTTTGAAAAATAGCTAAGAGGTACAAGACTGTGTACATATAGCTCACTAGCTGTTTGGCAGGTTTGGCAAACATTTCCACGGTTCACAACCTCGTAGCTAGGCAACCTCGGATGGTTTAGAGATTATTGCAAATAATCAAAATTCTTATGGAGAAAATGAATGGGATTTACACTTCCGGAACCACATTGTTGAACCCTATATACAGGACCCTGCTTATAAAAAGCAAGACATTTAAATAACTGTGGAATTCCTCCCACTCCACTATTACCCATTTTCCACTGTAATATCACTTTAATAACAAGCCATTCCTTGGCGGCTCACCACTTTTCCCAGAATAACTGAAGTGCTAAAGCGCTGGATTTCACTTTGTTTACTTGTTCACAGATGAACAACATCATCACCCCGTGTTAGACTAAACAGATGAGTGAGAGACCGAGAGACAGCGGTGAGCCCCAAAAAAAAGAATAAAGCCGAGATGGAGGACGGAGCGGAATGAGTAATAGCCAATCAGCCTCTGCTTATACTCCTCCATGTTTTTTTTGGGTTTTTTTTCCCAGGGATGTCTGTGGCTAATGACTCACCATTGGAGAGCCTCCACGTCCCATGGAGAGATTCAGATTTGCAGGCCAAGCGTGAGCGCTATCAGATGGTTGTGTCTGAACACCACGGCGGCTGCAGCATATGCTTAATTGGCAGTTTGAGCCTCTGCTCTGCTGTCTGCGTTCCAAGTCATTAACATGTAATATGCACTCCGGACCCGGGGCCCGTAAGAACCGCTCCTACCCGCCATAACATTTAAACAGCTTTCAGCCACACTTTCCCCAGCTGGGAGACAAAAGGGCTTCTGCTTTTTGTCTCGGGGCGGACTCCTCTTCCGTCTCGCTGTGTGAACTGTCACCACCTCTTCGCCGTGGCCCTTTTCTCTGCACTTTTCTCGTGGGATCTCACTCCCGTTGAAGCCACGTCTTGTTTTTCTCTCTGCTACTTACAGTGAGGGGGGGGGGGATAAAAGAGGCTAAAGTGAGACAGTGAGAGTTGTTAACAGCTTGTTAAACACGTCTGGTTAATGCAACACCACGCTCACCCCTGTGCTGATCTCAAGTGCAACGCTCCATCTCTCTCTAACACACTCTGCTTTTATGGTCCAGATATAGACTAATCAATTCATAATGTCTTGCTTTTCCGTGACCTCGGTGGATGTGCGAGACTCTAATGAGCTCCCAATTCAGACTGAAGTGTTGGTATTGGGACTGCAAGAATTTGTCCCCTCTAAAAAAGGATGTAGTGCAGGTTCAGCGAGGAGACAGGAAACTGGAAACAAGAGTTCAAGAAAATGAGACAAGAAGTCAAAAAATAGTCTCGGAAACGACTTCTATGTTGTCAGCAGGTAAGAGTAATGGAAACGGCAGTCTATTTCTTGTTTATTTATTTCAGCCAAGGACAGAACTAAAAGACTAAAATGATGAATTTTCTTGGGAGAACAGCACATATGGAGAGCACACACACACACACACACACACACACACACACAGATTCTCTTTAACTCACATCAAGACTTTAGAGCTCATTAGAAACTATTACTAACTCCAGGCCCAAGCCCGCCTTCTTTGAGAATTCTTTATTGATCTTTTTCACTCCCTTTTAAAAAAAACATTGTTTCAATTGTATTTCATTTTATTGTGAAACACTTTGTGAGTTTAATCTGTGAAAGGTGCTATACAAATAAACTTTACTTATTACTTACTTGGTTGTAGAATTTCTTTTTTTACTTTAAAGATAGGCTACTTATAGTAATAATTAGAAGGTAAAATAAATTCATGTATTGAATTTGTGATAAATTGGCTGAAGATTGCTATTTCTTTCTATCTACCTTGCTGACACAACCACTAAGCTTTATGCAAATGAGCGGATGACGTGATTTAGCAACTTCTAGCGACTTCTAGAAAAGCAAATACCTTACTGAGGAGTTGGCAATGCTGGACCTCAATATTTTTTACCAGTCATTCAGTCAGTCATTAATATTTTCTGTTTATAGGATTTCCAGTAAAACAGAAATTTCAGAAAAGTCATGTCACGTATTACAGATGAAATAAATTTCAAACTGACAGACTGACTGACATGTGATGTGGTGTGTATTATTAAACTCTTGTTTTTGTTGAGGAAAGAAAAGAAAATGACAATACTCAATGCTATCAAATCTAGGGCTGCTCCATTTTGGAACAAAAATAAAATCACCATAACGTCGGTCAATATTAAAAATCACAATAAATTAACGCAATTACTTGTTGACTTTTGGAAAGATGTTGCAATTATAGAACTGAAAAAACACTGAAAAATTCAAATTAAATAAATCAACAGTTAAAAAAGGTGGAATTTGCCTTGATACCTTTCCCCTTTTTAAACGTTTTTTTCCAAGAGAAAATAAGAGTTTACTTAATAATAGTCGTTTCTCTCGATCATTCTGTTTTTGTCATCATTGATAGCTGGAATCATAATCACAATTAATTGCTCAGCCCTTATCGAATCACAATACTTCTAGAATCGCAATACAAAACCAATTGGCGCCTGAGTATCGTAAAATTATCAAATTGGGCCAGAAGCGTATCATCTCAGCTCTATTACAAATGATGTGCACTCTGTGATTACTTCTTGCATGCCATTAGCCATTTCTCTTTCATTGATTAAGTTATGGCAAATGACCAGAATTTTAAAAAACTCACTCGGGTAGAACCCTGGAACTGCAGCATTTTGTACATTACCCTGAGATTGGAACCGCAACACGGAGCTAACGCACAAACAGAGTGTTCAATTCAGAGATTACAGACAGCTACAGCAATGGCTAACAACATCCGGCCCAGGCTGGTTAACTACCCTTGTGGCCCTTGGAATTCAAGTGTTATAATTAACCATTCGTAGTGGCCTTTGACTATATTGCCCCAATTAAATTATTGCGTCATCGACGAGCCCCAGAAAGTTTCTCCGTTGTGAATGCAGAGAAATAAGTTCAAAAGGACACTGAATTCTTACTAAAAAGGAATTCTTATTTCCGTCTGACTATAAATCATCAAAAGCTATTTTCCAGTGTTGCATCAGCTGCAGATGTTAACCAGGCAACACACAAACACTCAGCAATATTTCTATGACGACTGGGAGAATAGTTTTTGCTCATAAAAGCTTCGTTCTGAGCCTGTAGTACAACAAACTTTACTTTTACTAAGGAGGGTATTTATGACTTCAGCCCAAAGAGTAAAGCTGTGAACAAGGACTCCTGGGGTACGTAAATTGCATCAGTAGGTACATCCCATGTCCCTTAAGACAAGAGGAAGGGTGCAAGTCAGGGAAACATGAGCCGCATCTCATTTCACTTAAATTGCATCCCGACTCCTCCACTTGCCTCCCTTCCTTGGGAGTCCATGAGGAAATCATG
Source organism: Etheostoma cragini (assembly GCF_013103735.1). NCBI lineage: Eukaryota > Metazoa > Chordata > Actinopteri > Perciformes > Percidae > Etheostoma > Etheostoma cragini. Next base: position 18,145,119 of record NC_048424.1, read on the forward strand.
TGGAGGAGAGAGGCAACGAGCAGTTAGACGTTTTCGCGATGGGCTGCGCCTCGCCTGTGAAGTGGACGAGAGCAGGCGGCGGCAGAAGGCGGCGGGGACAAAACCCTGCGGTCCAGTCGGATGGTTTACAGCCATAATGACAGAGTAGCTGTCAAAATCCTCTAGATGCAATCTGTTGCTGATGCTAATAAACAACCAACTGTAGATGATCCATAATCAGAACAGATGTTGTGCCTCTAAAGTCTGAACGTCACTATCAGCCACACAACGTGTGTTCTGTTAACAGAATTAGCCTTAATATCAGGCAAATAGCAATTGTAACCCCTCAAATTTGAAAACATTAAAGAGAAACCTCATTAGGTGGAGTCAAACCAATCAGCTGATTCCCGTCATGCTCTGGGTCTTGCAAACGGTGGAAAGCAACTGCCGGCTGCTCAAAACTGTGGTCGCCTCGATCCCACGAGGTTATCGTTGCCCGCATATGCATGACGTCAGAGGAAGTCGGGAGAGGGATGAGACGTCCGTTCCTCTAAAGTGTCCAATTAATTTGTCAGCTGTTTGGACTGCGCTTGCAAACCCTTTCACACATGCACAGCTTCCGGTAAAGCTGCTCTAATGTTTCCTTGACTATAGCTCATGACATGATTCTTCCTCGATGCTCAGTCCTTGAGGTAGAAATAAGAGCTAAGAGGGACAGAACCACTTCCGGTTCAGCTGAGGGCTGAGGAGCTATCAAATAAGGTACACGAGATGTACTTAGGGAGACTTCACAGCCCTCACACACTTCTATACTTACAGTATAAAGTCAGAGGCACAGATACAAATCACTCTGATTCATTTGTCCATCGTGTTTCATAAGTTACAATTACTTATGAGAGTGTTTTAGCCCCATACATTCATACTTCTCATACCTATGACCATTTACCACAGGTGACACTGACTGATACCAAAAGTAACCAATCAAAATACACCTAAATGAAAGCACAATTTGTGTATTTCCTATTTAGTTTACACCACTGTTCACCTTCAGTAATGGGCTATTTACAACTCTTTATTTTAACATCTTATTCCACTAATTACGTCTGTTCTAATTTAAATTAGACTAAATTTAAATGATCTTCTCCTCTCAGTAAACCATTTTTATTTTTCTAATAAACTAAATTACTTTCAGGTTAATCGCCTAATGACTTGTTTTCACACAAATTTATGTAGGAACTAACTGGCTTTAATTGGTCTTTATTATGAACTAATTTATTTGAATTCCTTTTTCTTTTTTTTACCAGGGCCCCAAATGCAACCCAGATGTCTGAAACAATGTGGAAACGGCATACTTTGTGAAAATAAATCCAACAAAAGGCAAAAAACTAAACAGTAAAAGTTTGAAATAAAACTTTAGATTAGACAAATTAGCTTTCAATTTGTCCAATTTAGAAATTTTTGTATAAATTGTATAAATAATGAAAATGTTAATGTTTTTAAGCCAATACAACCTGTTATTTATGCAGAGGAATTCAAATTGACATTTTAAGTGTGCAGACTTCATTGTCTACTACCAAGGTTCCACATGACTCATGTCTGTAGAACTTGACCCTTAGTGAGTAAGTCATTCAGTCTGACTGACAGTGTCATAAATACATCCCATAAGGCCTTGCTGGGGGAGTAATTTGTTCGGAGTGACATCCTAAATGGTTCACGTTGCATCTCCATCTAGACAGAGTTTCGTCTTGAAAAGTTGAATTATTCCAGTGTTTTTTCTATCTAAGTCATTTGTTGCCATCTATTATTCACCATCTCACTTTCCAGACATTTTTTAAAAGCTTATTAGAAAACACAACACTTAAACAAGCACATTATTCACCGCTCGGAATGTTCTGATTTCATTGCTGTCTAAAAAATAACCAAGAACCTGATTAGCCCTATGAGTAATCCACCTTCTCTTACATTTCAAATCCCGGTAGAGCATCATCGTCGTTAATAAATCTCCCCGGGGCTAAGGCCTTGCGCAGTCTGAACTTGTATGTTACATGAAAATAAAAAAAGAGAAACAATTTTTCAGTTTCCTCCTGGTCACCTCCAAAAAGCCTTGAGCCTTTCGCCTTCACTATTCATCACCGTCTTCATTCATTATGGGCCTTGCCAGACGGTGAGTCTGGCTTTGGGTCACAGCTGCGCTGTTCCACCTGGAGTTGTGACTCCTCTGACCCACTGGCCCAACATATGGACGCCCTACCAGGCTCCATGTGGACCAGGGGACAAAGTTAAACTTTAATCTGGCCAGATACTGGGCCAACTTGCTCTAAGTTTTCCCGACCGGTGGTGCTTTAATTATTGAATCCGACCGGTTCATATTAAGTTTAACAGTGAATTACTTTTTCATCAAGAAAAACATTTTGCAGCCAGAACGATAAATGCATTACAAACGTGAATTGATGTTTCTGCTGTTCTGCGACATTTTGTATTTATTTTGCAAATTAAAGTAGCTGTCGGGGAAGCACAATTACTTTCAACCAGACATAGAGGAATTGTTGCTTCAATCCATACAGATTATTTTTCTATACTGATGGGTTTGAGATATCACCTTTACCATGGTAACAACCTCTCTAAGGGCCCAACACTGCAATGTATGCTAGATGAAGGAATCACCAATTAACATACAAATATGCACAAGTCTCAGTCTGTACAGCTTCCTAAAATTGAATTTCATACCACAGTAAAATGTGTCGTAGAAAGCGAAGACATGTACATTTTTAGCTTGGAAAAACAGTTGGCTTGGACAACTTGATATTTTATGCAACTAATGAGCTAAGTCTGCTTAGTCAGGGGTCACTCAGTTAATGATGCTGATAATTAATTTTGGCTTCTTTTTTTTTTTTAACAAATGAGGAAATTATCATAAAATCTGTGATCTCTATGGATGTCTCTCATAGCACCGAGCACGTCATGTACCCGGTTAATTTCTCATGAGGAAATACATAATGTATATTTAAATTTGTGTAGTGATGCACAGTTAGAGCCGTAGCTTTGGAGTTAACCATTGTATTTCTTGGGAACGTGATTGTTTCTGTTGTATAATCTTCAAGTTAACATGCTACACTGCAGTGGAATGCCAGTAGCTGTTCTGAATCAAGCGCTGTACATGTGTTTTGCTATCAGTTATTATTTATAATAACAATGTCTATGCAATAACAATGTGAAAACGATGTCACAATGTGAAAGGAGTCGCTTGGAGTGATGAACCTACAGAGATCTTTACTTTACAGAGATTTATAGCCACTTTATTGTAGATTTTAGTGCAATTATGAGGCATTTCTACTGTACATTACTTAAGTCTTTCCATTTTGTGTTCCATTTACATTTTGTTTTCCATTTCACTTCCGTAAATGCAGGTTAAAATGCGATGCATTGTTGTAGAGTCACCCAAAACTATATAGAGTAGTAAAAAATTAGGTTAATCTTGAACAAGTAGAACAATAATATAGTTACTATGCACCTTAATGCATCAGTGTTAACAATCTAACAATATACTACAAAGGAGCCATTGGTATGCATAACCAGTACTGTTTAAGTACATTCAGCTGAATACTTACTACACATCTTTAGTTAAACAAGTGAATACTTCCACCACTGCTACACTTGTTACCCACTCACGTAGTGCCTGAATTGGAACATAAAAAAGGTGCCAAAACGCTAATTCAACAGTTCCATTACCTGATCATTGCATGCGTCTTGGATATATTTAAACTCAGACGTATATCTTGTAGGGGTGACCTTGAATAGTCAACTAAACAATTTGAGCCTGTATCGACTGCCAATCTCACAGTTGAATCGTCGCAGAGTCTGAAAATGTGGCTCTGAAAAAAAAGGATCATTCCATACGGAATTAAAAATAGAATTGCTGGATTTCTTTACCAATCAATACTGACGTCTAGTCTAATTTGGTAAAAATATAAACCTACTAATAATATGTAGACTAAGGGGTACTCATGTGGACATTTGTTACCATAGTGCATTCTATTTGTACTCAGAACTCGTGGTCAAAGTCAGAAACATGTCCCCTGATCTTGGAAACCTCGAGCAACCACCAAGTACCCTGAGTAATTACCCCGAACGTGGCTAACAACTGCTAACCTGGCTAAAGCTACTGAAAACAAAGAAAATCCGACTTCAAATGGAACATATTTAACCCGGGTGTGACTTCATTCTCAGCTTCCGATTCCGAGTTCCAAGGTAAGTGGAATGCACTATCGTGCACTGCAGGGTTTGGGGTGTTATGGCAGCTTTCCTCACAAGTTCTACTTTTAAAACACTCATTCTGAGCATATGCTTGCAGAATGTCACCTTAAAACACTGGCACGGTGAAGTTTGTTAATCAATAGGGATGTAATGTGATTCACAGAGTAAGGTATGATTTTTCTCACAGAATGAGAAAAGTGCATGCTAAATTTGATCTTGAATACATTTTTGACAAAAAAGCAAACAAATCCCACATCAAACAAATCCCCAAAATCAGTCAAACAAGTGAAATCAAAAATAGATTTCCCTCTAGGCCATGTACAAGAAGTTGACAAAATACAAAGTACACAATCTAAATTAATCCATGGTTATAGCTATGTGAGAATTACAAAATCCTAACCTCACTTTTCAGGTTAACTTCAGATTCAAATGGAGTCTCATGCAGCAAAACCACACAAAACTACTTTTCAAGGCTGAATCGATGCCTCTAGGACATAATGTCAACACTAACTGACCATTACAGCTTCATAGTGGTGGTATCTGTTGCAGGAGCCTGTTAGTATGGTGCATCATTCTGTATATAGCAAGGGTTGTTTTCATTGTGTCAACACCTATAAATGCCTTCCAGGCCTGAGAGGATTTCAGGCTTTCAGAGGAAAAACTCATTGTGTCACCAATTAGGACTGTGTACAGCCGGCCAGTCACTTCTTATGAATTGCAAAAGAGAAGAGTGTATTTTGTGTAAATTTTTTTCTAAAGGAAGTGCTGTGGTTGTCTGGTTTTGAAAGCCCCCTGCTGATACTAAAGACTTGTTGGGCAGTATTCAAAGCATGGTGCAGAAAACTTCTTGGCTATCTCAGTGGCACAAAGCACATTTTCTTTGCTGCTGAAACAGAAAAACATGGGCACAAATTCTGTTTGCATTTTTAGCCCCAGTAACAGTCCCCTAACTGAGAATTGCTTAAAATATCCCATGTTCAATGTTTAAATGCTCTGTCAGAGGAGTACTATAGAGTTGGTGCGGTGTTTTGTGACTCTTTCAAGTTACAAAGTCAAATTAAAGAGAACTTGTTATGCTTTTTTCACCTTGTCTGATCTATCAATGTTGTTATTATGGTGTATGGCCATGTTAAACAATACTAAAGTGTCAAATAATGAGGTAAATGCAGTTAGACGTGAGCCCTGCTGGCATCTTGGGTTAGCTCCGAATGATCGGGTCCCATTGGAGCTCAGTGGGGTCTTTTAATTTCGGGGCGGCTGTGGCTCAGTGGTAGAGCGGTTGCCTGCCAATTGGAAGGTTGGTGGTTCGATCCCCGCTCCTGCAGTCATTGTCGAAGTGTCCTTGGGCAAGACACTGAACCCCGAGTTGCCCCCGGTGCTGCGCATCGGAGTGTGAATGTGTGTGAATGTTTATCTGATGAGCAGGTGGCACCTTGTACGGCAGCCCCGGCCACAGTGTATGAATGTGTGTGAATGGTGAATGTTCCCTGTAGATGTAAAAGCGCTTTGAGCAGTTGTTAAGACTGGAAAAGCGCTATATAAATACAGCACATTTACATTTAATTTCCTGGGTTTGTCCGCGTTAATGGTCACGCTGCTCCACGCCCACACCAGCAAGATGACCAATCAAAACGGCGTGGGCTTAGCGGGGGAGGGGGAAAACGACAACCTAAACCAAGCTTGCGGAGGAGCTGCAGAAAGTGCACAGATAACGGAACAACTTTCCCGATAATGTAGTTAGTTTATTGGGCTTTGAAACATGTAAATGTGCTGTATTTATATAGCGCTTTTCTAGTCTTAACGTCATACAGGAACCATTCACACACATTCATACACTGTGGCCGAGGCTGCCGTACAAGGTGCCACCTGCTCATCAGATAAACACTCACACATTCACACTCCAATGCGCAGCATCGGGGGAAACTCGTGGTTCAGTGTCTAGCCCACTCAACATTTTGACACATCCAAAAACTAAGACGCAAAAGACTAGCATCAAACAGCGGAAACAGCCAAGTTCAGGAAAAAACACAAAACTGAACTTGCAAGGCTAATTCCTCCTTCACCATCCCCATCACACAGGGATAGGTGCAGACCGTGCTGGCTGTTTGGTACTGGACCAGCTATCCATCCCAGAACCAGTATCTCATTAGAAAAGGTTCTCCTAACAATCCTGTTTAACTTTCACATCTCTTTATATTGTTTTTACAATACTCTATAACATGTTGTTTTGCCACCCACGCTAATTTGCTTTATTTTGTCTATTTATTGTAAAGTTTGAGGATTTGTGCTCTGCATCCCCAAGCCACTTTAACCTGACATCTGCCACTCTAGCCTCCTTATTTTATTATCTGACTTTGTCAAGTGTGATCCTGTGTGGGATACCGTATATATATATATATATTTATATATATATATACGGTGTGTGTGTTTGTTTTTTCTGCTTATGTCCTATCATGAGTACACTGAAGCAAATGCCTAGCAACTTCAGAGTTGTATGTCAATAAAGTGTTGAATATAGAATCTTCATAATTGTTTAACGTAAAAAAAGAATATCCTTAATTGATTTAGTCTATTTATGTGTTTTTTTGTGTGCTTAATGTCCTTGGCATTCACTGTCGGCAGTTAAATGGGACGAAATCCAGCAACCCCTTGTGACACGCATTAGCCTGAAGGACTGTGAAAGAGGCGAAGGCATCACCTGCATTCAGCCTTTAATTACAGGCTACTGAGGGCAATGGACGACGGGAATAAAACACACGGACAGATGCAGCTTCGAAGCAGGCAGTTCAATGCTGAAAAAAAACTTCAATGTCAATGTTTGTAGCCCCTGAAATAACATGTAGCTTTTAATTGCATCCTTTAGCGTTTAAGCGTTTTGACATCGTCAAATACGGCTCTGAGTTCAAACTTAGCATACCTGTAATGTAAGTATGTGAGTATTCGGAGTTTAGTGTACTTCAAGTATCCAAAGTAAAAATACTTATAATCCAGAAAAATGGCCTTTGTGAGTGTTTTACTATGACATTCTAAGCTATGTAATACAACTGCTACATTCATGTGTTAACAGCATTTTACTGTTGTAGCTGATTCGGGTAAAGCTAGTTTTAAATGCGTATTTCTGCTGGTTAGCCATCACAATCCCTAGAAAAGTAAATCTAAAGGAGAATAAATATAAAACAATTAAGCATGTCTAAGAGCCTTATCGCAATATATTCCATTATGTTTTCATATTAGGATTGTAATGTTATGTAACATGCATTACATGTTATGTAATGCATAAAGATATTTTAAGCATATTGAGTCAGAAAAAGATAGAAATACAGTAGATGCATGAAAATTCACCAAAATGCAGGAAATGAAGCTTTTAATGCTAAAAAAAACATCACAGTGATATAGAAATTGTCCCTGATTGTCTTAAATCAACATCATTTTCTTGTTTAAAAAGATGTTTACATATTTTTAAAGATGTTCATACATGCCTGTTAACATTAGCCTAAAGGTGAAAAAAAAAGTAAGTGAATTGTAAAGTATTTCTCTTTGTTTGAATAACTAATCAACCCTATACATTAATACTGACAATAATAATAATAAAAACAAATGAAGTCACTTTACCGCGCAAAATTGAACAATAACCATTTACCGCAACTAAGGGATACCCCTCCCTACAAAAGACAATTTAGCCACTGGTTATAAGTACAATATTTCACACTGGGTTGGTCTGGAGAAGTGTAAAATATAGCATGAAAAGAAAATACTACAAGTCCCTTGGATTTGTACTTTAGTAAAATACTAGGGTAAATGTATTTAATCCGACACTGGTTGTTGCTTTGCTATACTTACAACTGCCAGGTGGAACAGTTGAGGAGCAAACTGTCAGTAAGCTAATTGTTAGTGAGCTTACTAATATGACCCATTTGCATTAAAGAATAAAAGAGCTACTATTGAATGGGCTGACACATCTGATCTCACACTGATGAAATATATTTAATTACGATGTCAACTGTGAAGATTTTAAGTTGCATGTCACGAAAAAGCAACGCCAACCTAATAATAGAAATATTGGGCTAAAAAGATTGAGCATTCACTTTTTGATTTCCCCCCCCTCCCCTCCTTTTCAGGAGGGCAAATCAACAAATCAGTGACTAACTGGGGGTAAACAATTCATAAAACAAAATGGTGTAAAAAGCAATAAAAAAAGCACCTCACCATTTCAATGTATTAAGTGTAGGTTAGCAGAATCTAATATTTCCCACTCATCCTCACCTGCATGAATAGTGACTGTGAAACACGTTCCTCCAAGTATGCTTTTCCAAAAAAACAAATACATTCTAAAATAAAACCACGTCAGACTACATTTACAGAATAGGTGACCAAAACAATCGAGACGACGGGAACCGGGCCGAACTCTAGCAAGACTCTCCTGATTTCATTTCGATGTTGGAAATTATCTCTTGAATCGCTTGAAAAGCCGTTGGGTGTAAGGTCGGCATGACTATTACGATAACAAGCTATTTTCTAATAACTTATGCCAACCTAACATCAAATGACTTTTTAAGCGATCCACAGGCCTGAGTTTTAGGTGTTGGTAATAAAATCCCATATTCTGATTAAAAACTCAATGACATTATGACAGGTTGTCTTTAAATGTGAGATGGTGTCAGACTATATTCTGTTCAGAATCTTCTAGTGTATGGTAGACATTAGTCCAGCTCAACAGATGTACATTGCTGGGATAAAGCCTGACATATGGCGCCATGTCTTGCTATCTCTGCTATCGGGGCTAAGCCCCGCCCAGAGCGGTAGTGACTGGTTTAAACCTATAGTGTGTAGTCTGTCGCCCCATGAGGAAGAATTAAAAAAACAACATGATTGACTCTTCACTGGAGTTTCTGCGCAGGTAAATCAGCGGACAACACAGTCTTCTGAACATAGTCATACTGAGAAATACAGAGAGAGTTGTGTTGAGCTGATAGTCTAAATTAGCTTTGTAGCAACTCATTTGGCAACGGCCTTAATGTATCGGACGTTCGTTAATATCAAAAAGTTACGCACTAAAGCTTTAAAGAAATACCAACAAGGCAAGGTGTTTTTCCCGCTATCCCCGAACAGATCTTGGTGTAGCCAGAACCGTACTGCATCGCTGTCACAACACTGCGGAGGTACAGAACGTCTGGAAATGCAAGACTAGTAAGGACTCTTCTAGCTTAGTTGATGGACTTACAACAACTGATGAAAGCAAACGTGTGAGATCACACACTCCAAATCTTTCACGTTGCTCGTTACTCAACACATAAGGAGAAGGGAACAGCAACGTCAATTATTTTAGTGGCAAAGTCTCAGTTCTCAGCCACTTGGCCTGCCTAAAAATCCTACAATTTTACAACAATAAAATCACATTTTGACATATGAGGATTTTGAGAAAAACACTGAGTGACACTCCCTTTTGTGTTTCAGACTGCTGAATATGTGTGGTCAATTGTCATAGTGAATTAGGGTTGGGCTGGAGGTTGCAAAGGCAACATTGGGATGCGGTCACAGGAGGGGGGGAAAAAAAGTTAGGCTTTGGTAGAACACAGGGATTTTTTTAGGAAGAGCCCATTATTGGACTTAGTTGTGCCATACAAGTAGAATGAGAGAGTATCCTGGACTTTTCCCAGCTAAACGCTAAGCTGTGGTGGCTTCGCTAAGACGTCTCAAGCTTTCTGGAGAAATAAGAGGGTTACTTGGCATCGTGTGGTACAGCACAAATCTTTGATCCCGAATTACAGTGTCTGACTTAAAATAGATTTAGCTTGACCTTTGTTTTGTGTGCAACCCTGTCCTCAGAAAGCATGACAGCCTGCCAGCACAAAGAACCAACATGTCAAAGACAAAGAATGCGGGATCACTCATTAAACACAAGTACAAACGTCTACCATCAATAAAATAAATAAAAAGGAGTGATCGCTCAAATCCAATGGCTCTTTTATTTTCAAAAAGCTTCACTTAAGTATTTACAGTTTGTGCAAAAACATTTAAAGGTCTTCAAGGACTTTACATTGTAAGTTCAACCTCAAGGCACATACATGGAACAACAACAATATTTCATCATGAGAACAGAAATTTAACTTTGGTTCCTAAGAAAACTCAGTGTGGATGGCGCTAACGTAACACGATGAGGAGCCAGGACGGCCGTTTTTACATGCACTGTATGTTTGCAGCCTTTTCTCTAAACCTTGCTGTACGGTTGCTCGTATTGTACTTCAACCACCGCTGGGGTGATTGCATGAGAAAAAAACAAAAACAATATCCCAAACCTTGCATGATAAAAAAATAAAACAAGGCTATGAAGCTAAATACAGTACATGCAAAAATTCTTGAATGAATGTTACTGGCTAATAGTTATTTGCAGTAAAGTTGTTGCCTGCAGGAAGAAAATGTTATTCAACCACTTGGGTGTGTGTGTTCTGTCTGAATTGACCAGTCGGGGAGATTAAACACAATTATTGTGAACATGATTCAAGCGGGCTGTAAGGGAAATGACTTGCCGGCACCCAGAAACAGTAATAATCCGACGCTAACCGTCTGTGATGCGTTGTTGTGTAATTCCATCGGTCACGGCGCGGCGGCCGCGTTTCTTTCATCAAGCAAGTCGAAAATGAAGACTAATGTATGCTGCAAAACAACCACCAAAGCCCCCCCCCACACCCCTGTCTGGATGAATCATTAGCCATGCACTGCTTAAAGTCTGGCACTATGGATGAACAGTCTCTGGTTAGCTACCGTGCGTCATGCTTAGTGTTGTTTCTTTTCGTTAATACTGTTATTGTTGTCGCCGCCGCCGTGGCAGCAGTATGTTGGAGGAAATGTGCTTTCTTTTCAGCACTGTTGTTGCCGTCTTTTAATGTCTCATCTATTCTCCCTCCCATTTAACTCGCTCACTCTCTCTGTCTCTCTCTTTCTAGTTAATCATTCAGTTCTGCATAAAAGGTAAGGCAAATATCTGTCTCCGTTACACATTCACAGACAGGCGAGATGCTATATGTTGCAACAGTTTGACCCCCGCCTCTCGTTTGATTAGCATGTGACTTCAAATAGGGCATAAGAAAGAATGATAAACAATATTTGACGTAAAATGTTCAAGTGTTGCTGCGTCGGGGTTATGATCAGCTGTGGATATTAGTAAAAAAAATACACATATAAATAAAATGTTCAAATAAAAAGTGGGGATGCTTTGATAACCACAGAAGATCTTATTGTTAAGAAACCCAACATAAAAAATGATCCATCTAAACATGTCATGTGTTGAAGAAGTGAGTCTTAAAATCTTATTTTGCTTAAAACAAGACACCACGCCCCCATTATCATTACAATCATTGATTTTGTTGCAATGCAAAGCAACTTTTTAGCAAAATTACTTACTTTTGACTTAAAGGAATAGTTTGACACACAGAAGATTGATACCGTCCGTGTACTGTATGTACAGTAAATATAAAGCTGCAACCAGAAGCCAGTTAGCTTAGCTTAGCATAAAGCAACAGGGGCCAACAGCTAGCCTGGTCCTGTCAAAAGGTCACAAAATCAACCTACCAGCACCTTGAAAAGCTCACTCATTAACACACTACATTGTGTTTGTTCCCGTACAAAAAGCCTAAAAGTGACATTTCTGTGATTTTACATCTTTTTCCTGTCTTAATGCTAAGCTTACCTAGCCAGCTTAGTAGCAGTAGCTTCATATTAAGCGTACAGACATCAGAGTTGTATCAATCTTCTCATAGAACTTACTGCAAGAATGTGAATAGGAGTATTTTCCCAAAAAACTGAACTATTGCTTTAAATGTTTCTGAATCAAAGAGATTTTGTATTTTCAACATATTAGCTGCTAGTAAAGGACAACCCACAAATATGTCACGTATATCTAAATTGTTTTACGGAAAACAAGATTTTAAAACGTGACACCAAATTAAGACAGATTAGCTACGTTTATCCGAATTAAGTGTTATTGAATGAAAAATGCCTTATGGAAACAGTAACATTTAACGGGATTTTATGAATATCGACTCAAACAACATAGAGACGTAGCTTGATATGTCGCTATCAGCTGGCACATAAGTAATGAAACTTGTGCCATATTGATCATTTGTTGGTGGACGGCATTGCTTGAAGGTTGTGCGATTCAGTGTGAAAATCAGTGGAAACACCTTAAAATGTCTAAAATCCATTCAATATACCAATTTGATCACAAAACAGCATGTGACGTCACTACGCACAGGTTTTTATTTGCTTTAAAGCCGTTGGATGGAAAAACACTTTTACCAGCTTTATTCACATAAGTTATTTTACCGAACTTAAAAATCAATTGACAAGTGGATGGAAATTTAGCTAATGTTTAGAATTACTGTATGTCTGGGTTGAACAGATTTTCAACACCGCATGGGGCTGGGGAAGTCTGCGCAGCACCTTTAATTTTAAAGTCCAGGGGATTATGATCGGAGCTATTGCTGGAATTAGTTAGCTGTTAGTGCAGCTACTTTATTTTATCTTTTTTTTCAGATATCCCCACGGCAGGAGGTAAATCCTCACAGAGATAATCACGACACTCTTGAATAACTTGATTCCAAGCCCTTTAAAAAAAACACTTCACTTCAAATGCTTGGCCCAGTTTGTGTCGATTCTCTACCGTGTACAGTGTGTCCGAGCAGCTGAATCCGTACGCCATGCAAAGAGTTAACACGCTCGCTCTCCCAGCGTGAGCTCTATGCAGCCAAGTGAAAATAAGGCCTACATACTTTTCTCCCTTTTTTGGTCTAGGATTATGAGGAGAGCGGGGAAAAGAGTGGCAGGGGGAAAGGGGGCCGCAGGGGTCGAGGGTGGGAAATCTTTAAGCTTGGTCCCTCAAAAAAAATCTTGTCAAATCAAATAGTCTTCTTTAGAAGTGCATAATGAAGACCTCTCACTGGCACCTTGCACACAAAGAGCTGCCACCACAGCCTGCGAGCTGAAGGGAAAAGTGTTTTAATGGAGCCCGTGTAGGGATCAAAAGTGCAAAGACAGACAGGGAGAGAAAGACAGAAAATGAGGGTAGATAGGGTTGAGCATCGTCGTCACTCTCATCATCATCATCATCATTCCAGGGATTAATGATGTGAAGTGAGCAGGTGCATTGTTCAGGCGAGCCAAGCATAAACGAAGTAGACGGTTCCTTAAATGTACACAAAAGGGGTAAATGATGAGACGCTAGATGAGCTGCTCAGTCACAGGCGCTCAGCATTGTAAGGATGATGGGCGGAGCGCGATCCCATTGTTGTAATTTCCTAATTTATCAAAAAGCCTAATGAACGCCGGGACAAGGTTGAAATAAGTGGGTGTATAATTATCGTTTGTGTGCGTGTGCTTTCTCAAAATCCCTCTCCACACACACACACAGACACACACACTACATGATAGACCACAGTTGTGAAAATCCATATCATTTAGCCACCAAACACGGAAAACACTGTTAGTTTTAAATGATTCCACATCATTAAGTAGCTCGATGAGCAATAATACTCCAAACATTGCTGTTTGAGCATGAGTAATGTCGTCTGGGTAATGGACTCCAGGGGAATGGTGGAGGTAAAGTGATCCATGCGGCTCCCCCCCCCCCCCCTTGTCTCTGCCTGTCTTGCCCTCTGTTCCTCTGTCTCTGTCCCACCCACGACGGAGAGGGAAACTGCCCTCTTGTGGCCTCACTTGCCAAAACAGGGTGTGTGTGTGTATGTGGGGGGGGACCAATTAGGGAATTTCTTCAAAAAGGATCTGCAAGTCTCAGCACGGCCATGCACCTCACCTCAGGGCAATAATCCTTTGTACCCTTTTTAAACCAATGTTAATAATTACACCTCCTTGCTAGCAAAACACACACAAATGTGCTGAAAACGACACATCCTTTTTTTTCAGAGTTTCCCTAATAAAAGTATCTTTTGACTAAGCCCACCTTTGCGCCACTTTAAACAAGTCGAACAAAGATGCTTTTAGCGAATAGGCACTTTTGGGAAATCTCAGCCCAGGCTGTTCGGCAGCACCGATGACATTCTCCTGACACCCACAATCCCTTGCATCCATGCGATCACCACCTCTGCTCATTTCCTGCCTCGTTTCCATTAATAAGAAAGTGCACTTCAGTTCTTTTTTCTTTTCTTTTTTTAAACATACCACCGATGAACCAGTGCTATATTTCAACAGCGCTCTAATCAGCAGTGTTTGGATTTCCCCCTGTGCTGTGTTGTCTTTACTACTGTTCTGTTGTACCGGGGAGGGTTTGCAGTGTTTCAAAGAGCAAAAGAAAGTAAAAAATAAACAGGCCTTATTTTTTGCTTCTGTGGTTAGCAAAAGATCCCAGCCCTGTGAGCGCCCCAACATTTCCAAGGCTGACAGCATCCGTCGGAAGCTACACCCAGGGTGCCGTGATTGTACAAATCCGTGTTCATGTACAGTACTGACCATTAAAACAACTTTCAAAACCCTGCTGGTTATAAAAAAAAACGAAACATCTCTTTTCCTAAGAATAAAAAAGATAGCAGAGAATCCCACATTATTATCCACAGTATAAATTACATCGTAGACAGAACTTGGAAATATATATAGTACAGTTATATTTCACTAGAATTTCTATGTTTTTTGTGGTCTTCACAAACGGTATGTGTGTGGGTGTATGTATTATGCACTTTCAAGCGTTTCTGGTGTGTGTGTGTGTGTGTGTGTGTGTGTGTATTTGTGTGTGAATGCGGCTGTACTATTTGCTGCTGCATCACGTGTGGCAGAACTCTGTACTGGGCACGTTGCTGCTCTTGCAGTAGGCTATGCTGTTGTTACTTAGGTGACAGTCTCTAAATCCGATGCCCCCGTTGGGTGTGTAGATGGGCTGAATGCGGAAATCTCCCTTGAGGAGCTGCTCATTGTTCAGCGCCACTATCTGGAAACTGGTCTCGGTCATCTCCAGAATGGAGTTATCCTTCTTGGTTCCAGCCTCGCCGTAGTCATCTTTTCTCCTGCCTCGGTTGTATTTCCACTTGGTCGAGGCCGACCGGCTCTTCCTGTGCATGTGCCAGCAGAACAGGCTGAGCAGTGTTAACAGGATGATGAGCACCGCCCCGCCTATGATCGCAGCCATGAGCAGCGTGGAGTTGATGCTCTCATGAGGAGCTTGCTCACCCGGAGCCTTGGTAGACACAACAGCTTTGGTCCTGGCCTCGGAGCATATAGTATCCTCTCCGGGCCTGTAGGAATTTAGGGTGTCCAGCACATGCACGCAGATCCGATACACAGATCGGGGCTCCAGGTTGGTGAGGCTAACATGCCGACGGTCCCCGCTCACCGTCCTCTCCATCATCCCTTCGTTTATTTGGCTTTGGCCCCTTTTGACCCAAGTTACTTTGTAGGCCGTGACGGTGAAATAGGAAGCCCAGCTCACCTCTATGCTGGTAGAGTTGACCACGGGGAAAGAGATCTGAAGGGGGTCCTCGTAAGGAGGCAGGGGCCCAGGGGGGTTGTTATGGATTGGGGGTAAGGGAGGGGAGGGTGAGTCAAAGAAGTACGGGATGGATGTGGTGATGAGGGTGGAAATCATGGTGGTAATGGCGGTGGTTGTGGGCGGAGGAGAGGCTGTGGAGCGGAGGGTGGGCCAGGGTGGCTGGTCGGCGTCGACCGGGCACTCTATGATATCCAGCGTGAGCTCTCGGATTGCCATGCCGCGCACCATGTCCGGACTCAGGCACACAAACCCTCGGGCGTTGATGGAGGGGGGCAAGGACTTGAGCCACACCACCACCCACTTCACAGCGCAATCACAACGCCAGGGGTTGTTCCGCACTATGAGATGCTTGAGGCTCGACAGGCCGTCAAACACGCCTTGGGTGAGAGTCTGGAGCTGGTTGCTGGAGACATCCAGTTTTTCCAGCCGGTTTAGGTCAGCGAAGGCTGCCACGGGAATCTGGTCGATCTGGTTCTCCTGCAGGCTCAGTTTGACAAGTGACTGGCTGGGTAGGAGGGGAGGAGGGAAGGTGAGGGAGTTGCGGGCCAGGGCCAGCTCACGGAGGGTCGCCAGTTCCTGGAAGGTCCCTGGCGCGATGCCCTCGTCTGTGAGTAGGTTCCCGTCCAGCAGCAGGCGCTGCAGGCGGGTCACATTCTGAAAGGCCTCCTCAGCGATGTGAGCAATGCGGTTCTCGTCCAACCGCAGCTCTTTTAAGTCCTCGGGAAGGCCAATTGGAACACTGCTTAAGTGGTTCTTGGTGAGGAAGAGGAGTTTGAGGCTCACCGCCTCCCTAAAGGCACCTTCTTCCACCCCCACTGTGGAGATGGAGTTATCATCGAGGTGCAGCTCCTCCAGTTGAGTCAGCTGGGCCAGGGCTGCCTTGGAGATGGTTTGGATATTGTTCTCCTGGAGATGCAGGACCCTGGTGTTTTTGGGCAGATTTATGGGAAACTCGTCTAACTGGTTGCCGTACAGATACACAGTCTCCACTGTGGCCACATTGTGAAGTTCCACAGGGAAACCAGCATTGTTTATCTGGTTGTTATGTAGGAAGAGGACCTTGAAGCCCTCCTTTATCCCCAGAGGCACTGATGTCAGGCTGCGTTCGTTGCAGTACACGAACGGTTTGTCACAACGACACTCGTCCGGGCAAGAGGCACCCGGGCTGAATTGCATTTGGAGGCTTAGGATAACAGTCAACCAAAATTGCAAGAATGAAGCCCAATCTTTATTCCAAGGTCCAGCCAGAAACTCCATAGTGGAAAAACAAAACAGGAAAAGAAAAACCAACAATAAAAAAAAAACTTGGAGGGGAATTAAATAAATGTGAAAATCAGAAAGGCAATGACGTAATATATCCACCAAAAAGCAGAACCACGAAAAGTCCAACTAGGAGAGTTTGGTAATGATGTAGTTAGCTGAAAAAGGAGAAGGAAGCCGTGGGAGTAATCCTGTAAATGCTAGTCCTCAGTTGAAGAGTGACGGTCTCATTAGTGGTAGCCGGTCCTCTGACTGACTCCATCCATGCTGAGACATCAGACCGTGGCAGGACTCTTCACTCGCTGCTCCACGCAGAGCTCAGCCAGGGCCAATTTGAAGCCACGCAGTAGAGAGCCACCGCAGGCTCCACTCGCCTGTTCGTCACACACTGCTGGTCCCTGACCAGGGTAGAGTCCAAGGGGGGTGACATTTGGATCCAGAGATCTGTGGGAAAACAAAGAAATGCTGGATTAGTATATTTAGTATATTTTTTCCTGGAAAAAAGGGGCCTCTCTTCTTTTTCCTCCCCTCTACGACTTTCTATTTGACATACAAACACACACACACGCACACGCACACACACACACACACACACACACACACACACACACCACCTGTCTTTCCATCTTTCTACCACTCTCTTCCCCACCCAAACAAAAAGACAGTCACAAAACATACCGTTCACTGCTGATGTCAAATTTATGCTCTGCCTATTAAAAAAAAAAGGTCAAGCCATCTGATAAATATTCAGAACAGCTCTTGCACATCCGGTTTCACAGACATAAAGAAGGCTTTTATCCCTTCCGCTCTATCAAAGGAGGGAATAGAGCTCTGCAATGACACACACACACACACACACACACACACACACACTCACAAATTCACAGAGTTCTGAGCAACATCAACGCTGCTTCATGGAAAACATGCTAAAAAAAAGACGTAAGGCTAATGAAGACATCAACTCTTTGTGTGCCAACATGGATGCACAAAACATTTCCTGAAAAAGAAAAAAAAAATGGAACACAAGACAAGTGACGTCTTTTTTTCACCTGTCTGCTTGAGCAGAAGTTGCGGGCAGAGGCCCAGGAGTAAACACACAATTGCTTACAGTAAACAGAGGTGTTTGTCTTGCCCGTTGCCTAAGGAGGAGCTCGTTGTTACGTGTAGGCCTGAACACACCATCACCAAACCAAAGATGTGAGGCTGTGAAGAGTGGAATTACGAAATAAAAGAGGAGGAATTGAGAGATCCTGCGGATCAGCTCCTCCTCTTGCTAGAGTGACATACACAAGCTGTCAAATAAAATGGGATTGGAAAATAATTTAGTCCCTTCACCTGCAATAAACGATCGATGCAGGCTATTTTTGAGCATGGAGAGGCCTGTACTAAAGCACCAAGGCCATTGGATTACAGTAGACCCCCAGATCCATTATTCCAAGTTTTATGATCTATCAAAGATTTTTTTTCTTCTTCCACCCCCAGCCCCCCCCCCACCGCCGCCAAACACACATGATTGAAAGATACTGCCTGTCATCGGTGGATTTCAGCTTAACTGAAGCTCCACCCTCAGTCAATGTTGGATGACACAATAATGGGAACGATGGGTTGAATGTTAAGCACAGGAATGGCCACGAGCATTCAAGGAGCAGGAGTAGCCAGTTAGCCACACTATTCAAAAAATAAAATATAAAAGTATTTTTTTTTTTGTTGATTTTCACATTATGTCTAGCAGGCATGACAGGGAACTATAATTCATACATTGTCAAATAAAATGTAAAGGACATCCACCTATTTGCCTTTGCTCCCTGCTTCTTCACCTCCCCTGTGCTGTTTTGTTTGTTGACGACACGGAGCCTGCCATGGGCTCCTCCTGGCAGAGATGGAAAGAGACAATCCTTTGACACACATCTGTGATCTACTTTTCAAAATTGAGAGAGCTAAATTTAATCAAATAAGCTTGGGGGGGTAAGCAACCACATGAGGCGATAAAACGTGCTGCCACAGCAGCAGAATCAACAGCAGAAGGCAGCAGCATCAAGATTATTATAGCTGCATGCATCAAATGTCACCAAGAAATCCAACAACGAGCTCAAAGAGACACACAACACCAAGTTGGTCTTCACAACAGCAACCTTGATAAACCGTGGACATGGATAGATTAAAAAAAGGGGACCGTGATAGACTACCTCCCCTTTCTTTTCTTTCTTTTTGATTTCATTTCAAGCCAAGAGAGCCCAGTTTCTCCCCCACCAGATAAAAGCTGTGATATGCGGCCAGAACAATCGGATTAGAAGTAGGATTTAGCGACAGAAATGCAATTAAAAGTTTTAAATGGATCGGGTTTTCAATAAGAGGCGGATCAGACGTACTTCAAAGCTTGACCAGTGAACGTTCTTCATTTGAATGGATTATTTCAAAGGGGGGTAATTGAAGGAATTAAAAACCGTGCAATGCATTCAGAGGGAAAGAAGCCCTTAAAAAAATACATATATATTAAAGTCAAGTTTTTTTTTTTTTTCTCCCGGTTGGGAAATGTGGAGCGGTGCGCTTTGTAGTGCAGTGGAACATGTAATTAGCCTAACCAACAAATAAATTGGCCAACCATTTTCATTAATTAAAAAAATAAAAGTCAACGGGAATTGGTGGATTGATGCCAGCGTATGACTGTATTTGATAAGCAGGACGCATGGAGCTTATAAGTTACATCGGTGAAAACATATGTTTGGATCGGATTGTATAGGTCCTTGTGTAGCAGGTATGGAAAAATGT
>NC_048424.1:18164971-18165558 GCF_013103735.1 Etheostoma cragini
CCCTCTCTCGCTCTCTCTCTCCCTCTCTCTCTCTCTCTCTCTCTCTCTCCCTCCCTCCCTCCCTCCCTCGCTCCCTCCTGTACCTCCTCCTCAGAATAAAGAATGCATCTCCTCCAGCAGCTCCGTGATGGCTTTAAGCCACAGATCCTCCCTGCTGCTGCCCTCACACTGCAGAAAAATAGTTTGTCTCTCCACACACTCTGCATGCTTTTCGCCGGCCCATACCTTGTAGGTCTGAGCTTTCATTTGCATTAGAATCCGAAGGTTGTTGTAATGGATAGAGACTCTCCAAATGTACAGGGGCTGTTTCTCGACGACCCAGGACATAGTTGGAGAGACATGTAGAGGGGAAACACAGCTATATCTAATTTTCAGATTAACATAACATATGTTTTTATCGTATCAGGGATCACAAAATCTGGGCCTGCTGTAAAATGTTTATGAGGACCAATAACCCCCAGTTCCTTGTATTTTGTTATTTTTTAATTACAGCGGGATAATTAGCCCCGAATGGTCTCATCTTTAGCCCCCCCCCCTACTTTCTTTCCGGTGATTTGAGAAGCATTAAGACAGCCAAAGTCATTTTA
>NC_048424.1:18165679-18184554 GCF_013103735.1 Etheostoma cragini
ACACACACACACACACACACACACACACACACACACACACACACACACACACACACACACACACACACACTTATTAGCTTTTGTTGAAATACCATTAAAGTTAGACTGCAGCCTGGTCTAACTTTACAAACTTAAAAGTTAAAGATTGAACTCTTTAGCAATAAAACACGCTTTTTGCCCAATTTAATACAATCAGATTTTTTGACCATGTTAGCAAACTTAGGATAGATGTTGATGTATAACTGATATTTACCAAGAGCCTGGGTCTGACCGAGGTTTCTCCCTAAAAGGCTTTTTTCCTCACCACTGCTTGCTCTTGTGGGAATTACTGCTAAATTATAGTATAGAATGTGGTATAGACCTACTCCATCCGTAATGTGTCTTGAGATAACTCTTAAGAATTGACACTTTAAATAAAATTGAATTGAAATTAATATTATGAAAATAAATGTATGTACTTTATAACTTGTTTTTCACTTGTGTAACACCATCATTCTGCAATTGATGCCACAGTTGCTGCTGTTCAGTAAAAAAAGGCTTGATTTAAAATCCACCTTTGCTCAGATATGAGCCTGGTTATATCTTTGCTGTCGGTTTTTGTCTTGTTTACTTACTAGCGGTGTAATTCACAAGTCGTATCACTATGCCATGTTATATGGATTTCTTGGAGAATGATGTGATTTTTGCTGATATCGATACAATTTGGAAGTATTCAGGGGCCTGCGATCGAAATGAGACCATATCATATGCCCAGTTACATTTATATCAACTCCCAAACACAACTAAAAAACAATTTGACCAGTTTATCCATCTGCTCCATCATACATTTAAATGGAAAGCAACACATTCTTTTAAGTACAAATTTGAAACAGAGTTGGAATTTCAAAATAAAGGCGCATCTTAGAGATGATGATTTGCATCAACGGTATTGGACTGTGGATCAATGAATTAATATATATTGATTTAGATCAATGTAACATACTCCCTTTGTGCTTTTACAAAAAAAATACATGTTTTCGTTTAGTTATTTTGTAGTTATGGGATGTGAATTTGTGGTACCAACTGACAACACCATGTGGCTAATGTTGCAAAGCCAGACTAGTAGCCAGCTAGTTTCTACTTTTTTTGTTTCTGTACAAACTTAACCCCATAATAGTTTCTCCCAAATGTTGAATGTTATGTAAGGTCAGACACCTCAGAGTCAACGTTATGTGGACATTATGTGGTATCCCAGCAACACTGGTTATCAAATGTCAGCTATCGTTTGCCATGAGAAATGCCACCCAGAGGTCTGAAGCTACAAAAAACTGTTTAACCCTTTTGAGATAGAAAAAATATGTACAACAGCAACAGTAACACGTAGATGTATATTCCCTCACACAGGAAAGGGCATGCAAATTACTTACAGAAGAGAGGACTCACATTTCAGTGTTCCATAATGAAAAAAAAATACTAAAGCTGTCATGTTCTGTGTTTCCCATGTTTATAACTAAAGCCCGGGTCAGAAAGGCACACAGCAGTCACATGATCCCCACGGGTCAGCAGGTGCACGTTTTGCCTTTGATCTCCGCTTTCCGTTGCCAAACGGTATTAATGTAGCTCTTTGACTCCTGGTGACCCACGTCCACATGGATAACTCATGGAAACGTTCCAAACAAATGATGTGGCTCCCGCTCAAAATCACCGACGTCATTTCGTCCAATCAGGCAGGCCAGAGCGCGTGCCATTGACGTCTTCTGATACGTCCACTCACCATGAGATGACGGGGCTGTTCCCAGTGTTTGCCTTTCATGTTTCATTTTGGCTGCCACGTCCCCGAGATGGACGGCTGCTGTGAGGCCCAGTCCACAACGTTTAATTCCTTCATAAATCAAGCTTCTGTTCGCGTCATGAATTATTGATTGAGTGAATTTAGAGGAAACGGCCTATTTTTATTTTCTCCTTGATGGACATGTTTTGCAGTAATGCGCTCTTTTCCTGGCCGGTGCAGCATTATGGGATGTCTCTTTCTGGCATGCAAATGGGGATGAAATGACAGACACTTAAATAGACGATAGAAAGGCTCACGCTATTATACAGCATGTTAATATGATTTTGTTCATTGTTGTCATGCAAAAT
The DNA here is from genome assembly GCF_013103735.1 of Etheostoma cragini. Classification (NCBI taxonomy): domain Eukaryota; kingdom Metazoa; phylum Chordata; class Actinopteri; order Perciformes; family Percidae; genus Etheostoma; species Etheostoma cragini. Next base: position 18,167,798 of record NC_048424.1, read on the forward strand.
AACTGAGCAGGAGTAAGATGGCGAATAATCTGATTACATTAGACAAAAAAAAGACTTTACATTTTGAATAAAGGTTGACTTAATTTACCCCTGATGTTGTCCTCGGGTCAAATTGACCTGTTTTCCTATATTAATGTTCATTTTTAATTAACCAATTACCCAAAATAACATGATTGATTCTACACAATGCTCTTTGGCAAGTACAAATCTCTACTTTCATTAATTTGGGGTTGTCTTATTCAATTTTATAGCATTTGAAAAAAAGTGCATTTGAAGTGGTTTTGAAATAGTGTTAGTCTGTGATTATCCATCAACATAGTTTCCTTTGATTTTAGTCTAAATAATTTCTAATATCTGCTTTTCTATTTCAAACATTAGGTATAATTTCCTATAAATGAGGTTTATTGACCATATATTCCAATAATAACTGTAAAACTAGTTAATAAGTTAGTGTTACGTAGTGTTGAAAACGTCAAAAAAAGTGATAAACATTGAAAGAAAGTATCCAAAAGGTCAAAAATGTAAGAAAAAGTAAAAAAAAACTTCAATAAAAAGCTTCAACAAAAGTGCTGATTTTCAATTTTGATGGGAAGACAACACGAGGGTTGAGCTAAAAAAAGTAGAATGTCTATTGTGATTTTTTTTTGTGGTCGCCTTGCTCTTAAGTTTGGTAAGGATAATCGACAGTTGGTAACTTTTATGATATATATGATATAGATGGGACATCTGTAAATTGTAGTTGTTGATATTTTTATAATTAGGTTTTTTGTTCTTAGCTCTTATAGTGTAACAGATGTTGAGAGAAAAATTTTGGTGTGGTTTGTGTCGGGGGGGGGACTTGTTAAACAAAAGTTGTAATGTGCAACCTGTGAGTGCAAAATAACAATAAAGAAACTGTCACTATATCCGGACATTAGGTAATCTGTGAAAAACAATACGTTCCCCTGGCACCCCATCTTACCTGGCCCCCAGAAAGTGCGCCTGGCTTTGAAGCCAAATTCAATATAGCACCCGAACTGTGAAATTATTCCCCTCACGTTCCGTCGCAGGATGCTTTGGGGCCCAAAAAGTCTTTTACCCATAGAATGACATGGCCAAAGAGACATCTGTAAATCAGTTGTTGGGCATCACCACCTCTGCCAAATGACTTGTTTCACTTTTAGAACTTGGTCTGATAAATACCAGTGATTGATTCGCTCCAATCACATTTGGACAATCTAGAGGAGCTGCAAGATTAAAATCATTTAATCCCCATTCAATTTGGTGAAGCGCTTAACCGGAAGTAGCGGGCGTGGGTCTCTACTGTGTCTGCTCTATGGGCTACACAGTGCCAAATTGGTGCCTAGTAACGCTTTTGGCTTCCTGCGTCACTGAGAAACTCTCATTGGAAAGAACAGGGCTCCGCCTCCAATGCTGTATCCAGGTTTTACTCTACATTCATGCATTTTTCAGCCAAACAGTCCCCAAAATGCTTCTGAAAAACATTTGAGGCGTGAAATAAGCAATGCAGTGACAGAGTCGTGATTTGTATTTGATCAGTGACACGGTTTAAATCGCAGTTCAATAGCAGTGTCTGACACCGCGTTGCAGACTCCTCGGCTCTGATTGGTTGTTTCTTTGTGGTGAGGCGGGATCTTGCAAATGGCATTAAGGAGCACCAGGACTAGGCAGAGGACCATGTCTTTTTCCACAGATTATCTGTCTCATGGGCTATTGTCAGGACTGTCAGCAAATATAACTAAAGCTTCTTCTTCTTTGTTTTATAAAAATGAACTGTAGCTTTAAATTCTGTGTTAGTCTACACCCTTTCTGGAATCTCAAAGTGGAATTTCCCTTTCTCTGCCTTGCCCAGAGACCTTCCCAGAGTTTTGGTGTGGCGTATTTACTCTGCATGCTTGTGTACCTTGATAAAAGTGCAGATAATCATGACCCCCGAGCACATCAAAGCCTGCTCTGTCCATCTGCTCCTGTTTTGGCCCCAAGGAGGGTGGAAGAGGGGGATAAAGTCCACACAGTTATGCAGATATGTTTATTCCTTGGTAATATTCATTCTATTCCCCCGGAGACAACATTAGCTTATCACATTTCTCCCTGCTTGCATTTACATCTGGACACTGAAAGGCATTTCAAAGGTGCCAACAACATCAGTTTGTTTAAAAAAAACTCCCACAAGCATTGGCATGGATCTTTGAAAGAATTATATATTGCAATATATTGGGATTACCAGAAGCTGTGATATGAGCAGGACCTCCCCCTGGAGATTGCAGCGGTTTAAAGAAAAATATGCTGATTACGTTGAGAGTGCGTGATCAATGCATTCATTAATTTCTTAAGAGGTGTAATTATATTTTACTCCCCCGTAGATTATCAATCTACAGGCAACTGATGTCACAGCATGGCTCCCAGTAGAGAGTGGCGCTTCTTCACAGCTGAGGAAACTAGTGAGCCAACACCATACTGTATATTTTACTCAAGGAATGTGCTGAGAGGACACAAGGGAGTCAGAGGAGTGCAACAATTCCTGATCCACTCCAGACTAAAATTAGTTTTTTCTTCCACTCTAAGATTTTTTTTTTTAATTGCTCTTTTTCTGTTCAAAGATATTGACGGACGCAAAAAAAAATGCAGTTCACAAACAACAAATACAACATTTTGTAAGAAGACATCAATAATTAGACTAAAGCAACACACACAGACAAACACACAGACACACACACACAAAACTTGCTTTGTTTCCTTTGTGAAGCAGGAAATTAATTCCCCTGAAGACCTTTTTCAAAAGGAAAAAAAATTCCCACACACACTTTTCCTCTCTGCATTTGGTTTATTTGGTCGGTCTATGTTTCAGTCCCAGGGACCTTTCTCAAGACACGTGTCTACAGACGAACATTGGCCCACCAAATAAACCAACTGCGAGGTAAAAAGTAGGTGCAGGTGTATTCTTTCTTTTGGAAAAAAGTTAGATTAATGACAAATTTGAGGTACTTTTACTTTACTTGAGTCTTTTTGTTGGCATTTTTTAGGCCTTTATTTACCTTTATTTTCATTCCAGGTCTTTTACTTTTCACACTGTGGTATCAAAACCTTTCCTTAAGTAAAGGCTCTGAATACTTCCACCACTGATTAACCAACACCACCGTCCTTCCTTATGAAAGTCAAACAAATCGACTGCCTTTCATGTGAGAAATGTCAACACAGCAACGCTCTCTCCGAGCCCTCCTAAGGTCACACGGGGTGTTCTGTGTGCATTAAAAATGTATAGCCTAAGAGATTTATTTGTGAGCATTAAAATTGCTTTCAGAAGAAGTGAAACGGTCTGTTGGGCCGTCAAAAGGCCGGCGATGCTCAATCAGGGTCATTTCATGAGTGGCAGTGAAGGCAGCACGTGCTCACATGAGCATGAGAATTATAGGGCAGGCAAAGTGAATGCAGTGTCCTGACTGAATGCTGCCCTGTGCTAATGCCAGGCTGTAAAAACACTGACTTGACAACAAGCAAGCCCCTGTAGTTCTGCTGAGGGAGGGATGGGGGAGAAAGAAGCAGAGTGAGAGGGAAAAAGGGAGAAAGGGGAAGGTGGGGGACAGAGACAGAAGGGAAAAAATGGGTGCTGAGGTTTAAAATTTCTCAAAAGAGGACAGGAGGAGAGGATTGTGGATTACTGCTGTTTCTGACATGTCATCATTGATTTAATACCTCAGACTCACAACTGCTTAGCAACGTGTAATTGTTAAGATGAGTGGAGGCCATTTTGTTCTGACATAAAACAAATGTGGATTAGAGGAATCCGCCTTTGGAAGGTCTTATTTATCTCCAGTTTGTAAGTTCAGTGCATGCATAGCAGTATATCATGGTCAAGTGTAATCCTAGTTTGTATCTTACATATATTACCATTATATTCCAGTTACAAAGCTAAGCGTCCGATGTTCCAAAATAATAAATAAAAACCGAATTGCTTAATAACACTTACTGCTGTATTTCAGAATCATATCAACCACTATTTTAACCAGCTGGATGGGAAAATATTACGTCTCTTGAACGACAAAGAGATTTTAGCCAGTTTCTTAAAGGCATACTTCTATTCTCTGCTCTGTGTCATCTTTGTGTGGGCAGTGTGTTCAAATGAGTAGATAATCCAGTAGATAACTCTAGGTTGAAATTTCTTTTTTAAAGACATGGCTTGACAACTATTGGATGGAAGACCATGAAATGTGGAATTTACGGTATAGTCATGTAGTCCAGAGGATGAACCCTAATCTCTTCAGTGATCTCGTGACTTTTCTAATTGGTCCGAAATTTTGGTTCAGGACCAAATGCATGCAAAACTAATGACTTCCTATTAGCATCAGCTGTATTTTCTTGTTTCCAATTCATAATAATTACCAAATGTTAGCATGCCAACATGCTAAAGTAAGATGGTGAATATGGTAAACATTATTGCGTGCTAAACAGGCCAGACTGATCTCATGAACCATGTGTTGGGTGCGTGTTGGTTGTGAGTGTTTTAATCTAAACCACTATATTTTTCTGAACTTAACTATTTGTTTTGTGGCCTAAATTTAACCGTAATCTCCGCCAAAATGATCAGCAACTCTGTTCTCTGTGTCCGGCTCAGTCACCTATTCTCGGGTAAGTAAACCACCAACTTCCGCTGATAGGACGGAGCACCATGTGGCGTACCGTTGCCGGTGTCACAGATCTCTGTGGCGTCTAAACACATCTACTAACTGCAGCTGATACGGCCGAGCTGTGACGGAGGACTGTAGCCGGTGTCACAAAGCTCTGTAGCAGCTTAAACAACTAGCAACTGCCGCTCGGTGTCATAGAGCTCTATAGCCGGTAGTCTCCTTGTTTTCATATGATATCATACGTTTTAGTGTGCATAACTATTTACATGATGTCTAACGAACCCGTTCATGACAATGCGTTGAACAAGTTAGAATTACTGTTAATGAGTCACTAAACAAAACTGGCCTACTGCACTAGCATCAACATTTAAGCTAGGAGCTAGCTATGAAGTGTTTGGTTAGGTCAAAAGACAGGTTTTGAGTTACATGTCACTACTTATCGAGTTTCTCGTTTTCACATATAATTAAGTGTGAAGTAGATTATTGCTGCGTTTGTCCTTATATTTATAAATACTTATATTTATTTGTTCGCTAACTACATTAAGCATCTACCAAGGGCAGCCTTACAGAGCTGCTAGCATGGCTGCAGACTCTTGGTTTCCTGTTCAAAGATTGCCAGGTATACATTTTTGCTTTGACTCAAATGTAGGGATAAGGCATTAGAGGCACAGATCGGGGCCGTGCTCGAGTCCCGTCATTTAGACTTTCAATCAACATTTGTACTCCCATTTAGGTAATTTCCTCCATTTCCCCCGGGCTGACTTCAGACAGTTTCTTGGGAATAGATCACTGTGCTGTGTACCTATATGGGTTAACGAAGTGGAGGAAACAGAGGGTCGAGAAAACAATGTCATGACATGCCTGCCTGTTCACATGAGAAAAATATTCCTCGAGATTCATTTTCGTAAAACAAAAAATGCAGAGATGTGTCTCCCTGTGTAATAAGACCAGAAAGAAGCCCTTGTTTGTTTTTTCCCATTGTGCTCTGTGAGTGAGTTCCAAAACCTTTACCATTTATGTTTTATAGCTAAACAGTTTCTCAGCTAAATAATCACTGGAGCTTTTCCTGGAAATAGTGTTGTCATCACGTTGTCTACATTTGGTCACATATGTGTGAGAAGAAGATAAAACGCAGGCTTGAAAAATGTGAAATACTTCATGTATGGTTGTTTTAAGCATTAAAAGGCTTAAACGTGTGTGTGTGTGTGTGTGTGTGTGTGTGTGTGTGCGTGTGTGTGTTTGTGTGTGTTGTGAGATCTTCACAAACCTTGAATTTTACCTTATTTGGGGAAAATGTGCTGCTACATATTGTTTTGTATCCTTTCATACATGATGAAACTACACAGCCAGATTAAGAATGACATAGCACTGACTTGTGAAAAACAGCCGTGCTGTTTAGGAGTCCAAGTAAGAGGGCCCGCGAGACCGCAATTTACAAGAGAGCATCAGAGAAAGAATAGAAGAGGAGAAAAATAGGCAGATGCCAGGAAGGAGCAGGTCTCGGGGTCACGCAAAAGATGGGTCTGATCCCACCTCCAATCCCGGCAGCTTTTCTTTTGTTTGAAGCCACATCTGGGCTAAATTTCCCCTTCTGACTTGAGCAAAGAGGAAGTCTTCTGGGTGGGTGGAAGGGGGCTCAGGGCCGCTCCTGACTCCCAGGCTAAACTGTATAAATACTGTCGGCCCATGAGTCACTAAAGCAGGGATTGTTCAAACCGATATCCAGACCCTGATTCAGGGCTCATCATGGTGGATTCCTGATGACTACTGGAAGGACCAGACCAGTGGTGGATGAAGTATTCAGATCCTTTACTCAAGTAAAAGTACTAATACCACACTGTTAAAACACTCAGTTACGATTAAAAGTCCTGGATTGAAAATATTGGACGAGAAGTAAAAGAATTAAACTGTCATCAGGAAAATGCACTTAAAGTGCTAAAAAAAAAGTCAAAATACTTAATACTGAAAAATTCTCACATTTTAGAAACCGGAAACTATGAAAACTCTGCTGTCAATCAACCAAGGGTTTAATCGGCTTACATTTGAGCTGGACTGTTATATTGTTGGTTTGTTTCCTTTATAATAAAAAATCATATGTGTACTGTGTGCATAAAAAAACTTTTAAAGTAACTAGTAACTAAAACTGTCAGATTATTGTAGTGGAGTAGAAGTAGAGAGCAGCATGAAAAGAAAGACTCAAGTGAAGTACCTCAAAAAGCACAGTACAAGAGTAAATGTATTAAGTTACATATCAGCACTGGACCAGATATTCCGTCAGTTAAACGGGGATAAGAGGGATAGGACAATAATTAAAGGAGAAAGAGTAAGAGAAAAGAGAGAAAAGAGAAAAAGTCTATTTCTTTCCTTTTTTTGTTCTTTGGAATGCATCTTGACTCAGAATCCACTGATTTATAATTATTATCCTCAATCATTTAGACTTCATTGTGTTACGTTTTTCCTCTTCTCCACTAACAAATAATGAACTGCTCTAACCAGATGGCATGCAAGGGTTGATAGCGGAGCAGAAAAAGTTAAATAAAAGATTCAAAAAACAACTTAATTTCACAGTCACTTAGCGGCTACAAACCAAAACAACAAAGACTAAATGACATCTCAGCGTATAGACCAGCTGATATAATTACTGCCTCAATCAGCTGATAGTTAAAAACTGAGTGACTCTACTCCTCCTACCAAGAACAGCTAACACAACGCCACCAGTTTTTTTGAGTTTTACTCTCAATATCAATTTATTCATGCACAGTTCATCAAAATAAAAAGTTAGGGGGTTCCTTGGTAGCTCACCTGGTTGAGCGTGCGCCCCATTCGGCCCCGGGTTCGAGTCATCATTTTATGTCATGTCCCCCCCCCCCTTTCCTGTCTTCAGCTGTCCTATGAAATGAGGCCAAAATTATATATATCTTTAAAAGAATACGTATAATAATATAAAAATCATAGTTTGGGCTTGAACATTAATAGTAACAATTGTATTTACAGTATCACAGCACCTTAGACATTGATACATCAGGGTTATGACAGTCTTAAGCTTAATACCAATAATGCCAACTGGGCTCTATTCAGCTGGCTGGGCAACATTTACTTCTGAACGAGCTTTAGTCCAGAGGTTCCCAATCTGAGGGTCGGGACCCCACTGCAAGGGGATCAAAGGGGAAGGACACATGGAAGAAAATACAATTTGAGTTGTGAGTTTTCTGTAATATTTCCTTTTTTTCCCCTGCAACAATTGGTTGCTTAACGAACATCTGATCACATTATCACATTATTTTCCTCTGCTGATTTATGTTGGACAAATCTGACAGCTTCTTTTACATTTTCATTTAGACCTACTACTGTGTCTTTGAATATTAAGCGGCATATTAGCCTTATATTAGCTCATTTTATTTCATGTGGAACAACTAAAACCATGGCAGTCTGAAATTAGAAATCAAGCACTTTATTTCAATGGCTACTTTTAGGTTGTAGATAGTTTTAAAATTAAGTATACTACAGTGTGCACTTTAACATGCTGCTTGCTTGTTGCAACAGTGTGCAATAGTGTACTTTATTTATTTATGCTTAATTATTTTTAGAACCTATTTTCAGAATTAAAATTTTATGCTTAAATATTTATTTTCTGTATTTTCAGCACTTAACTCCTTTTTGAATTGATCTACCTCAACTGTTTTTATTATTTGTTAAATATAGTTTTTTTTAGTTGAACAAATGTTTTTTTTATTAACCCTCATGTTGTCTTTGGGTCAAATTGAACAGTTGTCCTGTTTCAATGTGCTTTTTAATTTCCCAAAATAACATGATTGATTCCACACAACGCTCTTTGGCAAGTACAAATCTCTACTTTCATTAATTCTGGGGCGTTTTATTCAATTTTATGGCATTTGAAAATCATTTCAAGTGTTTATGAAATAGTATTGAGGAAAAGTTAACATATTCCAGTCTGTGATTATTTTAGTCAAAACAATTCCTCATTTCTGCTTTAGTAATTCAAACATAATTTCCTATAAACTGGGTTTACTGACCATAAAATAAAAAAATAACTGAAAAAAAGCTTCAAAAGTTTTTAAAAAAGGGACAAAAATTTAAGAAAAAGTTGATAACGTTGCTAAAAAGCGTCATCAAAAGTGTTGATTTCCAGGCAGACAACACAAGGGTTAAATTGAGACTTGTAATATTTGTTATCATCGTGTAATTTTTATGATGTAAATTGAGGGAGCAAAAGCGGTATCGGCTCCAAATATCCGCTCAAGAAAATTGGCAGCTCGTATCGGTCATGGGCTAAGGCTGAAAAATTCATATCTGTCATCCCTATTTTTTACTTGTTTTACTTCTTCAGGTCAGAAAAGTCTTATAAAGAAAGTCTGGAACCAAAGTCTATCTCATCGGCATACACAGCAAGTCGTGTATTTGGAGTTCACCAACAAAAAGAAAGGTGGAGATACACTGCTCTAGGCTGTTCTAATAAAACTGTTATTTTAAATTATTTTTCAGGATCGCCTAAACACACTTATATAGATGCTTTCACAATAAAGCTACAGACCTTCGATACTTTTAGGCACCGACCAAAATTGCCTCCACAGTATCAAGTAACAAAAAACGCCTTGTCAGTCAACACCAAATTTCAATCTCTATGGAGTAAATCTCACCAATGTCGGTGGGCCAATAAGAATGCAGCATGCTGTCACCAAATTGTTGAAATGGATTTTTATATAATAAAGTATAATTCAAATTCATGGTATCAGCACCATCATCCACATCTTTTCAACGTTACCCAGCCCAATTGGACATATACACATCTGTAATATGACATGTTTGTTAAGAATTTACTGTGTAAAGGGGTTTATGATAGTTATGAAAAACAGGTTTATATTGATACATGCCCAGGAGACTTACTTGTCATAAAGGGTACTCAGCCTTACTGTATAAAAGAATTCTATGTCCCCCATTAAAGTTACAAAAAACAACCCTGATGGTGACATCAGAGTTATTTCAGCTTGCAGACTCCAAAATATAACAGACATCTAGCATTACAAACATTTGTGTTAAAATTAATAAGCCTTTTATCAGAACCGCCAAAATATAATTAAACATGTTTTGGATAAAAACGGTTTTTGACATACTGTATGTTTATTAAGACAGTACAGTGACTATAGTGATCATTTTGGTAAATTTTAAATGATATTAAAAATGTTTCTATTGCTGCAGTGGCTTAAGAGAATATCAAGTGTTCCTCATTACTTTTATCCATTTGTTGCTTTATGACAATTTTCAACATTAATCAAATTTAATTTGTATAGTCGTTTAGAGGCCGGTGCTCACAACAGATGTTGACAACTAAGAAATAACAGATGTCTTGAAACAAACAATTGAAAAGCATATTATGTTGCTTAAACAAGCAGATAAATGGGTTAAACAGCATTTAAAAGAGAGTAACAAAAAATGAATTACTTCTATTCAAAGAACTACAGAAAAAAATTAAATCTTTATGCCATACTGAAAAAGTATGTCCCACCCTGCACAGTTCAGTTTTACCAGCACCTTGATTTGATCAGGACCTTCCAGCTGTGGGCAGCTGTTTAAAGGCTCAGCCTGTGCTTGGATGACAATCTGTGTTTATCTTCGGCTTTCCCCTCCGACTAATTAACTAAGCCCTGAAAACACCAAAACGCCACGGTCCCTCAGCCTTTTTCTTTCTGACGGCTACTCCTCGCAGCTGATTTATTATTGCAGGACTTCATTAGCGGCGAGTGGAGAGCGTCTCACAACAATTTACACTTGCGTGACCTGAGACATTTATTAATTACTATATTCTAATTAAAGATAATTGCAACATAGTGTGCGTAATGTCGTTTTACACGGACAGATATGAGTCTTGCTTATTTACTCTGAATGAAAAGAGGAGATATTTGTTGTTGTCCTTATTTTTATTATTATCATCATGTTTTAAATGAGAAATTAGATAATCTAAAACAGACTCTGAGGAGGGACGTTGTTAGTTTTCACTCTGCTACTATACTCCTGTGTCTTCACTTGCAGATTAAATACCGTGCCAATCTGTATTCCTCATGGAAAGCTTTAATTGCCTGGGAAGCAAAGAGACACTCGCAGTATGGCCGCAGGCTACTTTATAATGGATGTTTGAATGGCTTGTGTTATGTATTTGAGCACTCCCCTGGTCTCGCGATGTTAAAAAAAGCAGCTAAAACATAAGTCCTGTCCAAACCATACGATGAGTTGGTTCATTTTTTTATTTTTTACCAGTACTCTAGTCAAGACCACCTGTGTTAATTCCAACATAAGTCCAAGACCAGGACTAGTCGAGTCCAAGTCAAGACTGAGTCCAAAGAAGTTTGAGTCTAAGTTAAATCCAAAGAAGTTTGAGTCCAAGCTAAGTCCAAGACCAGGACTTATTGATACCAAGTCAAGATTGAGTCCAAAGATGTTTGAGTCCAAGCTAAGTCCAAGTCCAAAGAGGTTAGAGTCCAAGACTGGACCAGATGATCACAAGTCAAGACTGTGTCCAAAGAAGTTTGATTCTAAGTAAAGTCCAAAGAGGTTTGAGTCCAAGCTAAGTCCAAGACCAGGACTTATCGATACCAAGTCAAGACAGAGTCCAAAGAGGTTTGAGTCCAAGCTTAGTCCAAGTCCAAAGAGGTTAGAGTCCAAGACTGGACCAGATGATCACAAGCCAAGACTGTGTCCAAAGAAGTTTGATTCTAAGTAAAGTCACAAGAAGTTTGAGTCCAAGCTAAGTCCAAGAACAGGACTTATCGATACAAAGTCAAGACTGAGTCCAAAGAGGTTTGAGTCCAAGTTTAGTCCAAGACCAGGGCTTTGTCGATACCAAGTCAAGACTAAGTCCAAAGAGGTTTGAGTCCAAGCCAAGTCCAAGTCCAAAGAGGATAGATTCCATGACAAGTCCAAGACCAGGGCTTGTCAATACCAAGTCAAGACTAAGTCCAAAGAGGTTTGAGTCCAAGACAAGTCTAAGACCTCGTCCAAATGAGAGACAGTCAAGAACAAAAAAGTAATCGGCCTATATCAGGTGACCAATGTTACTGACCGTTCTAGAGGGAGTTTTAATTAAACCAATAACGGTTCTCTGAAAAAGCAGACTTTATAAATTCTACTTTAAAGGAGGAAATAACTTTAGAAAAAAAGCATATACTGCTTGACTCGGTGAAGACAACCACAATATTTAACAAGACCAATGGCCAATTGCCATGTCATAACATACAAAAAAAACAGTTTGAGTGTGAAAACAAAACGAGTCCAAGACAAGTCAGAGACAATAGAAAAACGTCTCAATTCCAGACTCCTATCTGAGACGGAACTTGAGGACTACAGCACTAATTCCTTCCCTCTGATACGACCAACAGGAGCGTTTTCCATCCTCATATCTAAACCAGAGAAAGTTAAACGTTGCAGTTTTAAACACAGCGTTTATGTTGTGAAACGGTCCCAGTTTGGTTATGTTTAAGCACCAAAACTGCGTACCAAGTCTGAAAGTCTTTCAGTTGTTTGACCTGGAAAGTTGGCGCTCTTATACTCAGCCAGATTACTTCCTGCTTTGCTCCCAGTTATAACTACTACAGCCGCTAGTAGGCGCCGTACCTATGGACGTAAATATAGGTTGTAATTGCCGATTGAACAAACAACCTCCGCATGGGAGTATTTTTCAGGTGAGGACAGTGTCCTATTTCAGCCCTCCCATTGTCTTTCAATGTGAAAAATCCCCTTGATGCATGAGGAAGGAATTTGGATTAATCCAGATTACATCACAAGCCAGGTGAAAGAGCTTAGAAAACAGACAGCTAAAAATATAATTACACTGTCAGACAGTGCTCAGCAACAGTGTTTCATCCTTTGCCATACTGATGCTATTGCTTGTCTGTACCTATAAGCTGTAACTCCAAGCGTTGTAATTTAATATTCTTATCCATTGTCTCATTATACATTTCCTTCCTCTGGTTAGTTCATCATCATCAATTTTTTCCTGCATATTTATTCTAGTAACAATCACAGTATTAGCCTTGGCATGCTTTAATATAACCTAATGCTTTATGGCATTAAAGTTTGGCAATTTGCTCTTATTTTGGAATATTGCTCACAAGTTGAAATAAAACTCCTCACACTAACATGCCCCCGGGAAACACAGATGCAGATGAGGCTGCTGGATTTGGCTCTTTTTCCCCTCTTCTCTAACATCACATGTTACTACTTTTTCATCTGTTAATGATCCTATGATGCTGCTCACCATGTTGTGAAAAAACATAAATGAGATTTCGCTAAATAGCATTTTTGCCCCGTATGGTTTTGCTGAGGCAGTAGCCCCTTTTAAACAATCTGCGGTTCCATCTGGTCACTGTGGTTATTGCTCCTCGCCAGTTTGCCCCCCTCCCTCCCTTTGCTTTCACTTACTGCCACAGACCCCAGTCACACCAAAACATCCCGAGGGTGTCTCTAGGTGGACGCCTCGATGAGAATTACCGCTCCTCTCAGGGTGCTTTTGGGATGAATCGGAGCGCCATGTTCTACCTTTATTGGCCTCATCAAGTCCCAAAAAAGGGGGAGAACAAAAGTAGCTCAAAAGGAAGAGAGCCAGCCAGCCAGCCAGAGAGGAAGAGAGCAGGATTGGTGGAGGGGATGAGTTTGGTGTGAGCGATAATGTAAGGCGTATCGATTCGGAGGGATCTGTTTTCATTGCTCATCCCTCACCGAGCACCAGATCACTCTTCCTCTCTCACTCAGGTGGCACGGGGCCCAACCCTGGCGCCTGCCACCCTGCCCAGATTAATTGAAGCATGCTGTTGTAAATGAATCACATATGGCTAATATCCCCCTCTTTCCCCTCTCTGTCTCTCTCTCAGCACACGCTAGCCTCACCTATACTCGCTTGGATTCTATTTCAGGAACAGACAACTTCACTCTTTCCGCTTATTTTTAACAAAGTACTGCTCAATACAAAAAAGACAAAGAGAGACAAAGAAGAAAGTGTAAAGGTAGCCAAGGTTCGATGTTCATCGCTTTGAGTTCACTGTAAAATTCATGACTTTCCCTTTTGGTTTTTCATTTGTCTTGTCCCACAGTCCACTCTTTGCTCTTAACTTGGCACAAAGCAGATTAATTGTACTGTCGTACAAAAGGTAGGAATAAGCCAGCACACCTGTCCCTGATGCCATCCAGCAGTAAGATGAATGCGTCACAGCTTTGGTCTTTATCAGTTATTTATAAGACCCACTGCCCAGAATAACAGCACTAAAAGACAGGGACAGAGGGGACATCGCTGAGGGTGCTTTGGTAACGCTCAGGAGGAAAATATATGAAAGAGTGATCAACGTTGATCAAAGTGACATTAAAAAAAAGTGTCCTGGCAGCCGGCTAGATCAGGTTGTCATGTCAACACAGCATGGTTGTCGTGTTAATATCGGGCATTGTCGAAGCAGCGGGAGCAACACGCATGAGGATGAGTTGTTTCTCTTAACATTTCTTGACATAAATTGTTGTAATCCTGTAAGGGCCTTACACAGAGAAAAACCATGGAAATATTGTTTTTTTGTACTCTCTCTAGGCACCAACACTGGAAACTTAATTATTGTTCTTTCAACTGGCCACACAGTGGAAGTATAATTATAAGCCTTTTAACAATGCAACAGCCTTCAACAACCTGCAAATATATCTTTCAGAATTTAATTGAAATTTTTTTTTTCAGAGCCAGTATTTTTATTTTTATTTTGTAGAGCAAGTTATGTATTTATAAATACATATATAATATAGATAGATAGATAGATAGATAGATGGATAAGTCATCTAATATGCAGTATACTCTGGTGATGACAGACCATTGCAGACTTGTATTAAAACACAAGAAAGCTAGAGTATTTCCTGTTCACCTCAACTTTATTCACGCTATCTATAGAGCCATGTTGCGCGCATTTTAAACATTTAAAAAAATTATTATCTATGCAAGTAAAACTCCCCTGTAAATATACTAAGAGCAAGTTTTCTGCAACTAAATTTCTCAAAATAAGACACCTGAAAAGGTTATTTTTTTACAAGATTTCAAAAGTGAAAATGCGTGCTTCCAAACAGCTGAGAAGACTATTCTATCAAGAGAAGAGTGGACCACTCGTGGGATTATTTTGTTCCTGTCAAATGAGATTCGGGAGCTCTGCAACACAGGAGGCGTTTGTAGACTATGAGCTAACATCAAGATGTCTGATAGCTAACAAGAACATGTCCCTTTGCAAAGCCGCAGTGCCCCGCTGGTCCCTTCTTATCATCCGAGTGATCAGGGTGTATTCCCTCGCTTGGCAGAGCCCCTGATTGCATGGTTAGAAACTCAAGCGGTAGATGTATCAGATTTGATATGAATATTATGTGGTTTGCCCATGGGGACAATTCCATTTCTAAGACCATACCCACTTATTTGTCTGAACCCTTTCAAACATTTGTCACTTTGCATTGACTTTAAGAGGTAAAGCTTTAAACAATCTTAATAATGGAGAGCAGGCTTTGGTGGCGACACAGCTCTGATCTTTATCAAAGACATCTGAAAAATAAAAATCCCAGCTTGTCTTAAAAAGAAGCGCATATATGCTCTTTTTATCCTCTCTCTTGAATTTTCACATCGCATCTTGTGTTGAGGGGGCAAGTTAGTGAATCACTTCATGCAAATGTTCTATGCGGCTGCACTTGAAGCCATTTGAGGCTGGCAGCGATACATTTGGACTATCATTTAACTATCATTGTGGTTGTGTTCATCCCCGAACGCCCTCGCATTTGTCAGATCTATCTACAAGAACAGACAACACGGTCCTTTATGAGCCTTGAATGCGATTACCTGTTGTTGTTTTTTTTATAAATACAATCTTGATGTATGTAATCCTCACAATAAATGGTGTGTTTGAGCTCCCAGCATGCACTGCTCACATGCATTTGTCATGCCAAAACCACTTGTCCAACCCACCGTTGGGAATGTTTGTCTGCAGATTTACTGTTAACGCCACAGTAAATTTATGAGCCTCAAAGCATGAATTCACTACTTGTCAACCATTAAATTAATCGGCAACTATTTCAATAATCAATGAATCCTTTTAAATAGCTGTGAAAGCAAAAAAGTCAAAATGCTCTTTTTCTGCTTCTTAAATAAAAATAACTTCTTTTTGACAGAAAAAACTGAACACCTTTGAGCTGTGGACAAAGACTAGAACTTGCTGTCAAAAAGAAATGAGCGTGCACACTGGCTCTACAACACCAACCGTGCTCTGCAAGGGTTAAACAAACAAACGAGAGGCAGAGCATGCACACGCCGGAACGCTGGGATTTGTAGGTGCATATTCCGCACACTGAACCTCTTTGTTCTCCCACCGACCTTCATCCAGACACTTTTATTTGACAACGAGGTGTGCCCCGCAACCGTCCATTGGAGCTGATGTCCCTATATGCAGCCGCCGGGGGTGGTGATTATGACTGTCATAAAACAGCCTTGGCTCCATCTCCCAGGGGTCTGAGAGGAGTAAAAACAATAGATGGCACATGTGCAAAAACAAGCAGACCAAAAAGAGGATGGCAGAAAAATAACAATTCCCCCTCCTGGTTTTTAAAACTGTGAACGGCTAGCAGGTATTTCTCATGACTATCTGCTTTCCCCTGGGTATCGTGTGTCTTTGGGGAGAGTCTTGAAATGCCTCAGAAAGGTAGTTGGAATGCAGAGACTGCACATGGAAGCATTTTAGAGGACTGCAGAGCGGGCGGCCGCTGGAGAGATGTAAGACGAAACATTGCTCAATGTCCTCTTCAATGTATCTCTTGGAAAGAGAGTGTTAACACATGTTATGTTCCCTGGCTATCTACCCAAGTGTGAGTGTGTGTGTGTGTGGGTGTGGTGTGTGTGTGTGGTGTGAGTGTGTCTGTCTGGGGTTGCAGAATAGTAACTGCCGTGTCATAGCGGGGGTTGGGTAGAAATACGCCCCTGGGACTTTGGCGCTGGCTTAGGTCCAGCTCTACTGATACGTTAACAAGAAGAACTTGTTCTTATCAATGGGGTGCTTTATTCCTGCTGTACACACACACACACACACACACACACACACACACACACACACACACACACACACA
>NC_048424.1:18184654-18213458 GCF_013103735.1 Etheostoma cragini
CTCTCTCTCTCTCTCTCTCTCTCTCACTCTCTCTCTCTCTCTCTCTCTCTCTCTCCTGTCCTCTCTTTTTGCATAATTCCTCCTGGCTGAAATATTCAGTTTCCTCTTAAAAGAAATTATAACAAGCGGGCAGTGTGTGAGTGTGTGTGTTTGTGTGTGTGTTTGTGCCTGTGTGTGCCCATGTAGGTATTGGAGTGCTGCTGTGGTATAATTGTGTCTTGTTAGGTGGGTATACTGTGATACAGTAGATAGGGTTAGAATGCTTACGTTTTATCTTCTCATAACTAACAAGGTGGTCGCTGCATGTGTGCAGACAACAGCACAAAGAAGAAAATAGTTATTACACTAAGAACTAAGTGTCCCTGTGCACAATCTAACATTAGACAGATCCTTTTTCTGCTTTTGATACGAGTGCCGTTATCTATTGAAATTAAGACTTTGGTACTATTGATACTTTGGTATTGATCTGCCCACACCCCCTCTAGGTTTCACAGACTAAATTCCAGACTTGCTGGTTAGGAGAGCTATCACCTGTTGAGATATACAGTGGTCTGAGTGACAATGATTGACAGTTTGATGATTGCGTCGTCTAATCTAATCTTCTCCTTGTTGAGATGCTGTACTCTCGAGCTTGTGACTGTCGTCCATGTCATTGTCCATCTTTAAGATAAGCACTTTGGTGTGTTTACTTCATATTTGTGGTTGTGCAAAGTTAGCTAGCTACTTGTCTTTTAGCTATACCAATTCATTTGAAACCAGCATGAGTCTTATAGGTAGATCCTTTTATGAATCCTTTGCAGGAAATGACAGTGTCAAAGCAGCGCCAAGGCAGACATAACACCACACATGTAGTATATCCATACCAATAAGTTAAAATATTAAATTATAAATGAAGGAATAGCATATAACTCTCTAACTTATATATACCGCAACTACAACTGTAAATGTAAATCCAATGTTACCCACTATGTTCACTTGCTCAGTGGTTCCCAAAGTGGGGTCCGGTGACCCCTGGGTGTCCTAGAGGGTTTTCAGGGGGTCCCCAGCACAAAGAGATTTAGATACGACAGATTTTCCAGTATCAACGTAGCAATCCCGGAAGTGGAACGTTGTGGCTGTAGAGTAATCTAATACCTCTATGAAAATATTGATTATTGTAACTTTAAGACAGCACTTCTCACCAGGCTTGATGCCATTTTAGGATGGTTCATAAATTGCCTGGGATGAGGTACTACCTCACGTTAAAGCTCTGTTAATTCTAACACATGTCCATTAATATACACTGGGCATGTGTAAACAGGAAGCAATCATGGATGCATAAGTTGAAAATACAGAACTTAATTTGGAGACAAACAATGGTGAAAAGTAAGACCAGGGATTTATTTTCTTGGTCTGACACCCAGGTGGAACTGTTACTGAGAGGTATTTTAGCTTACCTAACTGATTAGGCTGACTGACATGCATGCATTCATGCATCGTTTCCAAAGGTCTCGATTTGTGCCCTAATGGAATTCAAAGCAATCCCGGAGTTTTCAAACCAAAACAGGGGGCAGCTGTGTTTCCAAATGTAGTGTATGTGTAAACATACTGTAAGTGTATGTCTCAGTGTCCGTCTTACACAGTAAGACAAAGTACATGCTGCGTGTACAAGGGGAATGACACGCAGCAAATGGCTGCAGGTCGGAGTTGAACCTGCGGCCGCTGTGAGCCTTTGTACATGGGGCACATGCTATCTAAATGCATCTACCAGGTGAGCTACCCTTGTGCCCAAGTGATACACATACTGTATATGGCTATTTTTTTAGGTAGAAATACATTAAATCTCAGAGGTGTTCAGTGCATATCTATGTGTAAAAGGTGATGAGAGAGGCAAGTGCGGGAGAAAAGAAAAGAGGCTGTAAAAAAAAAAGTCTGAGATCACTGATCGTAAATGTTGATAGGAGTAAAAGCGGGAGAGGAGAGCTGTGTCACCTTCTTGGCTGCTGCTCCTGCCAACAATGGGGGCGAAGCAGATCCTTCCCCTGCCCTGCTAATCTCTCAACATGGCCTTCCTGAATGAAAAGGCTTTTTGACGGAATTTAATTACAAACAGCATTAGGTGCTCTCTCTTTTTTCTCTCTTGCTCTCTCTCTCTCTTGCTTGTTCCTCTCATGCTTTCTCTACTGCAGACCACACACACTTCCTCTTCCACTGCAATTAGCCTCCTTCATTCATGCCAACCAAAAAATATTGGTTTGTTTCTAGTTCGGACCACTACACACACACACACACACACACACACACACACACACACACACACACACACACACACACACACACACACACACACTGTAAGCCTATGTGTGAAATACAGCTCTCACGCACAAGATGAACTAAAGCCAACTGCTGCACTGTTAACCCACTGTGTCAGGCAACAAAATATAGAGTACAGGTCTGTGTGGAGGCAAGGTGCTCTTTTTATTCCAGCATGTTATTATTGTTGTGAAAAAAGTCTCAAAGCTGTGCCATGTGTTTGCCACAGTCAGAAGCTTTCGCTGTCTGCTCTGCTGCTGCTTTTTGCCTTCAATCCCGGAAGTCAAAAAGATCCTGTGTTGTCAGAAATCCATTAAAAACAGCTTGCAGAACCTAAAGCATACGGCTGCCTTGACTAACACACTCCATTACTTTTAAACAACACGTGTATTGTTTTTTTTTCTCCCCTCAATCGCGCAGCTCATTATCGTGTTTAATGAGGACTATTTTCCCTTTTATTAACCCTTGCCAATACTGAGCACTTTAACAATACACATAGTTTCAGTGCTTCTAGTGAAGAGGTAAAACCAAACATGAAGTAGGAAGCAATTACACACAATGTCTGCATATTCCAATCCTAGTTCTATTGTTGTTGCATGGATGTGGATTTGAAGATTGTAAGCGCAGTAAGTGGCATTATGAAGTTACCTAAGAATGTGTGTTACTGTAAACGATGAATAGAATTAGTCATTCATAGTAACTTTTGAGGGCAGGAGTCTGCTTTCTGGGCGGCAGTAGAATCAACATCATGGTTTTTACTATGGTACATAGGCTACAGTGGTGTGCTTCTGTGGGTGACTTGACACTTTAGAGAAAATATGAATACATGGGAATGTGGAGTTATAAAATATTTTAATTAACAATAATTTATCACACAACTGGCACTGGCAAGGCTAGGCTACGCTTTTTTCAATCATGGAAGAGAATAACAATAAGTACAAATAAAACGCACAGTTAATATTTATGTTTTGAAAATGTTAGCTACTGGGCATTTTCAACTGGTTTGGTAATGTTAGCTACTGACCACGTTCAGCTGGTTTGTTAATGTTAGCTACTGGCCACTTTTAGCTGTTTGGTAATGTTAACTACTCGCCATGTTAAGCTGGTTTGCAAATGTTAGCTACTGACCACGTTCAGCTGGTTTTCTAATGTTAGCTACTGGCCACTTTCAGCTGGTTTGCTAATGTTTACTACGGTAAGGTGATCAGATTTCTCAGACAAAATCCGGGGACAATTTCAGCTCAGAAATGCTAATTGCAAAATATGGCTTTCTAAAACATCTCTGGGTCTGAGCAGCGCTGGCTCTGGCTGTCTTGAGCCTGCGTGTGTAGGGTGTGCAACTATCGGCTACGTTTGGTCAGTGTTTTGTTTCTTTTGTTCCAATTTCAGGTCTGTCAGTCGCAGTGAAAACCGGGGACAGATCCAGCCGGGGACAGGTCACCACAACCGGGGACTGTCCCCAGAAACCGGGGACCACGTTCAGCTGGTTTGCTAATGTTAGCTATTAGCCACGTTCAGCTGGTTTGCTAATGTTAGCTATTAGCCACGTTCAGCTGGTTTGCTAATGTTAGCCACTGCAAGGTGACTACATATCTCATACAAAATCCAGGGACATTTTCAGCTCAGAAGCGTATATACCTCCAAAACACTTTTTATTTTTGTAAAACTTAAAACAGGGACACATTACACCTCAGAGGGAAATGTTGTAATGTTTACTGCACTACATTTATCTGACAGCTTTTTCTTTATGGCTTCAGGCTTGTTTCTGCAATAGCTCATTGAGTATTGGATACAATTAAAACACTATTGAGGAAAGAGTTTCCTTTGACATTGATGCAGTATTAAACAAGAGCACTGCAGTACTGTCGTCAGCAGAGAAACAAGCTACAATGTAAGTTAATAGGATAATTGTCCAGCTTGTGTTTACGTTCATAAAAGTGCTTGTTTTGCTACTGACAGACTCAGATTAATATTCTAAGTCTCAGACAACACTGTGAAAAGGATTTCTAAGGAGGTCAACCTTTCTGTTTAAGATTGACCCTTAGGTCAAATTGACCCATTTCAAACTTTTACAAGAAGACAAATTGTACAAGTATACATTTTTTTCTACCTGAAAATCAATGGCCTTACCTTATTTCTGTCAGAAACATGTATTACTGACTCAATTCAGAAAATTATTCTGGATACGACCCCTTATGTTTTTCCAAGATAATAATGATCACATAGTGGATTTTAAACATGAATTCTAACCTTAGGACAAAAAATGAATCACACTTCAAATTTTAACTGTGTTCTAGTAAGGACTGACTGCATTCCCTAAACATATACAGTATGTCATCTAATTTGTTTGAAATTGAGATAAAGACAATATTTGTTAATAGATTATGAAGTAAAATTTTATTTCTGAATTGCTTTAAAAAAAAAACATATAAGTTCCAGGTTAATTTGACCCGAAGGATACTAGAGGGGCCCGAAAGTGAAGACCATACAAGGGATAAGATCCTTTTTTAAAACATAAAGGTTTGCGAAAATCACGTTCCCTAAACCCACTAGACTCCATGTAAATAATCAGTCATTTTAGCATCGTAAAATACGGCTTCTAAAACATCTCTGAGCTCTGAGCAGTGCTTGCTCTGGCTGTATTTGAGCCTGCGTGCCGACTACGTTTGGTCAGTGTTTTCTTTTCACCAAAACCGGGGACGTCTGTTCACCCTAAGCTACTGACTACATTCAGCTACTTTGCTAACGTTAGCTACTGGCCATTTTCAGCTGGTTTGCTAGTGATAACTACTGGCCAATTTTAGCTGATTTGCTAAAGTTAGCTACTGACCACATTCAGCTGGTTTGCTAATGGTAACTACTGGCCAATTTAAGCTGGTTTGCTGGTGTTAGCTACTGCCCATTTTCAGCTGGTTTGCTATTGTTGGCCAGTGGCCATTATCAGCCGGTGAATTATACATATTTGAATTATAATTTGTAATTTAAATACATGAATTATAAAAACAAATTCACCGCTAGTTTTTTGCACTTCTGCACTGGCTTCCTTTTTGCTTCCTTTGGGGCTAAGCTAACATTAGCTGTCAATTTTCAGTAAGTGTAGCTAAGAAACTTGGCTTTGTGATTACACTGGGTAAAATGCCTCATTTACTATTTCTACATTCAAAGGCTCCGGGGTGGTTAAAGGAACTTTTGACAGATTAACAAAAAGTTTGAGCTACTTGTCCAACAGTGATTAAGAATGGATCATGTATTTAAGCGTCAAGCTGCCAAGTTTAAATAAAGTTAATAAGACATTTTATAATATAATATTTATTTTGCAGAGGTAGAACATCTCTCAGTCCTTTTTTTTTTTAAGGCAAATATACTAGATTAAATCAGTTCATACGTAGATTGGTTTCTTTCTGTCTGGAATTCTGTCAAGTGATGCAATTGAGCTCAAATAATCACGTTAAATGTGGTGTTATATCCGTGAACACATTTTTTTTTATTTCCAAAACTCTTACTGTGATAATATCGTACAGTATAATTTTAAATACAGAGTGCATTTGCTTCAGCTCTGACATCAACTTCAATTCCTATTGCAGATGTTGGTTCTTTAGGGTCATTATTTTATATACCCTTAGGAAAACCTTCCAAAACAAAATGGTTCCATAACAGTTGTGTTCAGGGACTACTATGTGGGACAAAAAATAAAAACAAATAGTCAACCTGATACGGGTTTTAGTACATTTTAAATGAAGTTCTCTTTTCCATTGTCATTTAAGCCTTTTAAGGCAACTTGTCACTCCCCTTAAGCCTGCAGTGCTAATGGGTAAAAACTCCCAAACTTAACTCTCCCTCGAAACAGTTTAGTGATCTCTGCAGCCAAGGCAATAAATAAGAACACATAACTTTTTCCCCCTCCCGCTCAGCTCCCACAGCTCTCCTCCTCTGCGCGCGATTCAATTTCA
The DNA here is from genome assembly GCF_013103735.1 of Etheostoma cragini. Classification (NCBI taxonomy): domain Eukaryota; kingdom Metazoa; phylum Chordata; class Actinopteri; order Perciformes; family Percidae; genus Etheostoma; species Etheostoma cragini. The sequence goes on from NC_048424.1 coordinate 18,190,897, forward strand.
GCCCGGCGGTGGTGATCCTTCCTCGGGGTCCGTTCAGCTGGAGGCCGCCGGGACGTTTACATAGCGATGTGAGAATGAGGGATTTCTAATGACTCTGCACTCTGATAGTCTTCCAGTAGTGCCCAAGGCCTCTTGCCAAGGACCTTCCAACTCAACACAACTACTCATCAAGCAGTCACATAATTCTAGAGTCTAGGCAGAGCGGGGGCTATGAGTCCAGGAAGCCAGGCCACGACGAGTGTTAGCAGAAGGAGTCCCCGTTTTTTTTTTTCCTTTTACACTCAACTCATCTGTCTAAATAGTATAAACTGAATTGTTTTTTGATTTAACCTAAATTGTAATATTATCTAAAGTTTTAGTTTAGTTTAGTTTAGTAGCTTATAATGTCGTGGACAGTCCCCCTTAATTAACTGTACAGTAAAAAGAGCAGGGTCAGCCTCTAAGGCTAATTTCCAGCTGTAGTCCCTGGCCACCTGACAATAGGCATCCTAAAATACAATGGTTAACGTATTAAAATGAGATACATAAGCCAAATGGGTTAAAACACAAAGAAGAGGCACAAAAACAAACAAGAACAGATAATGGCAATGGCATTAAGGCAGTCCATGCAGAAAAGACAACACAAAGGAGACAAGAGAAAGGAAAAAAAGTCTCAGAGGACACATTGAAAGCACATACAAGACACAATGGAGACAGGCAGCAGAGAGAACTATGAACAATGACTATGTCACATCGAACACACATCACCTCTGACAGATTAATGTGTGCAGTAATTGTTATTGGAAAGCCATGTTTTAAGGTGTGTTGTAAAGGTGGGAAATGTGCTTTTCCTGAATGGAATTAGAAGGTTACCTCGTGCGGTGCTTCTAGTGATCGGACTGCTGTGTGTTATGCAGAATTTTGTACACCAGCCTGATATTTTTTTCTATTTAATTACATCTTCCTAGCTCAGCAGTTTACGTCTATTTAGGGTAATACAGTAATGTGAACTGTTCATCTTCTGGTCAACAACTTTGAATGTTTTTTTAGTATAGAGTAGCTAGTGCCTTTAATGATGAGCTGTTAGTTTGTCCCCGGCTTGTCAGCCATAATCATATTAGCATTATTATAAGAATTTGAACTAACAAAAAATATATGAAAAAAAATGTTTAAATGAATGTATATTTGTTACTTACTATGCATATGTGTTGAGGTACAGTATTTATATGTATATATATATATATATATATATATATATATATATATATATATTTATGGATAATAATATGTCTAAGAAGTGTTAAATGAGGGGTAGGAAAAAAAGCAAGCTTCGGCTTCACCCTTCTCCTTTACGAACGGATTGAAGACATTGTTTTGACAATTTAGACAATATCTATATCTTTATAGATATTGTGTGTTTTTTTCATTTTGTTGTGTTTTACATCTTATTTTTGTATTTTAGTTTGAAGTGAAAGAAAGAAAGTAAGAAAGAAAGATAGTCGGAGGGAGAAATTCTAAGTAAAATCCCCAAAGTTTTTACTTCCATGTAAAATAAGTACTGTGTCAAACATATTACTCAGTAAATTGTGGTCAAGCTGGTATTAAATCACCTTAAAGCAAGGTAGGCGGGATGTCTTAATTCTGTGGCAGATTCTGTTTAAAGTAGATCTCATTTTTCAAACCAGCGTTTAGCACATTCACGTATTTGTTAATTATAGTTAATTCCAATAGTTTCCACACTTTTAGAACGCTTCTGTTTTTCTCTCTTTCTTAAATTACCAGTGAGGTCAACAAAGCCGAGGTTTTCAGCCATTCATTTTGCACACTGTTTTTTAAAACTTTGATTTGACAGACTTTTGCATTGACAACACTTCGTGTCAGCGCAGACAAATATTGATTGAATTAAAAGAAGAAACGTGTTGCGTTTTTATTTTAGTCACAGCTTTGAAGACGAGCTTCTGTTTTTACACTGCGATACCCCTGAGATCACTTGTCAATCATTCACATGTGTCCAATACTCTGACGTGTTTGTTCCTTGGAATATCTGTCCCTGACTATTAAAAGTTTTTGTGTACGAGTTTCTCTATTTTCTTGTCTTTTCGATCACAGATGTTATCATTACTCCAAGTAACTACCCAGTTCTCCTGTTTGTGTCAAACTGCGGTTCCCCCGGCTGGAAAGTGTAGACTTATCAATGTATTCATTTAGTTCAGTTATCTTAACTCAGAAAAAAGAGTACCAAATAGTACCTATAGGAACAAAAGGGGTTGTACCCTCAAAGGTTCACTGTTGTACCTTGGGTCAGAGGAGTACATTTGTACCCTACATGTTTGCACCTTCTATAGGGACAACAGTATACCTTTGAGGATCAAAAATGTACCTTAAACAAAGGTACAACAAAGTACCTAAAAGTTTGTCCCCTTGAGGTACCTCAAAGGTGTGTACCTTCAAGATACATTTTTTTACTTTTAAGGGAACGTTTCTTAAGTTTGTACCTGAGGGAACAAAAATGGACCTGTATTGTACCTTTTTTTCTGACTGTGTATACGTTGTTTTGTAAAATTATACTATGCAATAAGCCGTGGTAAATTAGTTTTTAAGAAGTAGTCAAAAATTCAACCGTATTACTTGCAGTTTGTTATTTTAACAGACATGTCAAACCCTTTCAGTGTCAGGAAATGAAACTGATGAACAGAAGTATTTTATTGTCAGTTTCACTTTCACTTCCACTGACACTTCCAGCGCAATTTGGTACATACACTTGATTTTAACTCATTCCAATGCTTGAATTTCAGCTTTACGACACTTCAGCCCCTCTCAACTCTACCATTTTAACTGCCCTTTCAACGACTACTAAAGAATTACTAACTAAATGGGTGTTTGGACTTTGTTTTAGTATTTAGTATTGTGTTAGGATCTATTTCTAATGTCTCCTTGGCTCATTTCCGTCAACAAGCACATGCATACAGTATGTTCTTGTAAAAATGTAACCTTTTCTAATGGTTACGTCACTGGTTATTTTTTAAAGGGCTTTAAAAAAAAATTCCTGATTAGTAAATTCATAATTTGTCCATAAGATGAAGAAGATAGCAAACATTGGCCATCACAATGTGTCAAATGTGACATGGGCTATTGAAATATGTCCAGCCAACAACTAGAAACACAAAAATTGTCATTTTACTTGAATACAAAACAAAGAAAAGCAGCAGATCCTTACTTTCGAGAAGCAGCAATTAGCAAATGTTGGCATTTTGAACATAAAATATGACCAAAACGATTAATGAATCCCTCAAAAATAGACCAAAAGAATACTCAACCAATTGTCTTTTGCTCCATTTGTTTTGTTTTTTTGTTTAAGTGTAACTGCAACCCATAAACCGTAATACTGCAGGTAGCGGAAATAACATGCATCACTTCTCCTGCACAACAATTAGGTCTTCTTGTCATACTGTGTTTACATCAATGGAGCAAAAAGCTCTCATGCTGTTCCAAACAGAGCAGCAAATTACCGGCAAATGTCACCGATTATAACTTCATCATTAACAAATCCCCGCGTGACCCAGCGGGCACAGCAATGCCACTTCGGAGTGTACATCGATGGTATGTGCGATCTGATGGACGCAGCAAAAAAAACAAGAAAGTCAATCAAAAGGTCAGGCCCGCCATTCATTTCCTTTCACCTGCATCATTTCTGATACTAGTTACACTTCCAGACTTATTACTGTCGCCATAGGGGAAGTGGGTGTCTCAGTGCGAGGCCCCGGTCCTCATCTATCTGTCCCTGACTCAGTGTTGGGTAAGCTGGGTTTTATGATGCAAGGCGGGGGGAAAGGAGAGCACTTGACCTCTATTGTCTCTGTGTTTGGTCATATTTGCCGGTTTTAGCCCTGGGCCCGGGCTGAACTCCACTTTCTTTAGCATATCAGTGTGTAATGTAACACTAGGCCCGCAGGAACACACACGCAGAAAGAATGCAGCGAGGGTTCGTCACCTCCATTAACAATGCTTTCTCACACACAGATCTGGTCTTAACCAAGTTGGTAGCCTAAGCAACATGTCTACTCTCTTTTTTTGTAAACCTTTTTTAAAGGTAAGGGTTAACTTTAACTAACTTTATTTTGATGTTTTAGTAACTTTTTTCCATCTTTTTCTTGTTTTAAACGTTTTTTTTTTTTTTTTACGCTTTTCAGTGTTTTGGGCATTTTCTTTTGATCATCTTTGACTTTATTTTACTCATTTGGACTGCTGGCGCCCAGGGGATGTAAGGACGCATCATGAATCGGTTAACAAAATCGATATAAATGCGTAAAGATAATCACCGGTTGGGAAAAAGTGACCCGTGATGCAGTTTTTAAACGGTCTAGGGCGTAATCTAGGCGTAGATCTCACTTGTTTGACTTCAGATGTCACTACGTCTTCTTAGTTAATTTATTGGAGAACCTTTTTTTTCAATTTATTTAGTTATTTTGATTTGGGATTTCTTTTAAAGATCTAATTATCCTTTTTTTAATCAAATTTTTGTTAATTTCAGTTGCACTTTTGATAACATCTACTGTTTTGTAGTTTATACAGTAGATATAGAGTCATTTTTTTTAGTTATTTGTCTGCAGCTCATTCTGTAAAAAAAAAAAAAAATCATAGGAAAAAGGTATAGTAGGTTACAAAACTGGACTTGCATCAAACCGTGTGTATTGCTACATCCCTAACTCACAGCAACAGCTCTGTTCATGTCTCAGCTGCATTCTTCCTGACAGTGTGGCTCCTTTGACATTCAAAACAAACTAAAATATATTCCCCTCATGAGTGCATTGTCAACACACACAAAAATGTATAAAATTACACCCTGGGTATATAATTTCCCATAATCATTAATAAGTGGAGAAAAACAACACTCACTTACTGCCTGGCTGCTGATGTATGTGCCTGTAAATAGTGTATTGGCTAATTTGAAAAGGGGGGGCATTCTGATGTAAGACCCAGTAAGGGTGGGAATCACCTGAAGCCTTCCGATACAATATTATCATGATACTTATATAGCATTGAGTTTTAAACATATTGCGATATTTATTACCGTTTTTCAACTTAAAATTATGTCCCCAACGGAAAACTGCAAGCAGAAAATACGTTGTGTGTGCAACTTGTATAATAAAAGATACATCTGCATCTGTGTATTGATACAGAATTGTATCAATACACCCCCCCCAGCCCATTGACCCATTATCCTCTTGTTTTTAAAGGTGAAGGGAGAAATTGACTTCAGCACGAGCCCCCCCCCCCCCCCCAGCTTACAACTTACTTATTGGCTCATACATAACCTGGACTATGGTTATAACATCAACATATTATAACTTATTCCCTGTTACATAATGTTCTTATTCAGTCAGTCAGTTTATATAATCAATATTTTTATCATGATCTACTGCACTGTTCAATCCCTGCACCGTTCATTTTTGCACTATCATCATTACACACAGTCTACAATAGTAACTCACCTTATCATGTTCATTGCCTTTCTGTGACGGATTTTTAATTTTTAATTTTTAATTCTTTTTTATTCCTAGGTATGTGTGATATAGATATGTGTATGTGTGTTTGTTGTGTTATGGTTGTCTTGCTACTGGATGCCTAAAATTTCCTTTGGGATGAATTAAGTATCTATCTATCTATCTATCTATCTATCTATCTATCTATCTATATATCTATCTATCTAAATGGCCTCACTAAAGCGCTGTTGCATTCACACGCCTGGCCCCTGGCTCCATTTATCTGAGCAGTCCCTGTTGGTTCCTCCCCAGTGTTAGCCGTCCTCCACCATCTCCCCTCTCCACCTCTTTGTACCCTCTTTGTATCTCTTTCTTTCCCTTCACACAGTAAGGGGAGAATGGAAAATTGATTATAAATAGACGATGTGAGGGATCCATGGTTCATGATGGCTGAGAGTGCTCTCTCACACAGCACAATGTCACCACAAGCTATCGGCTACCCCGGCGCTGCGCTTTGATGCTGCCTGCTGCATTTTCTTAGGGCTCGGACGCCGGTAAGCCTATATGCCTCCGGAGAGCTCGCCTGGGGGTCAACTAATGGGACCACTGCCATCCTCTCTCTTTGCTTTGGAAATGCTGCAATTCTTTTTTTTTTCTCTCTCTCTCTCCTCTCACTCTCTTTCCTGAGGCCTTGGTTACAATAACTACAGCTCTCACAAACCCAGATGGGCAGCAATGAAAGAAGTCTTTAAATCCTTTACTTAAGTAGAAGTACTACTAACACACTTTAAAAAAATCCTGTATTGAAAATGTTACTTAATAAAAGTATGTAACTATCATCAGGACAATGTACTTAAAAGCAAAAGTACTCAATGTAGAAAAATCCTCCCATTTTAGAAAGTGGAAACAATCCAAACAGTTCTGTATTTAATGTTCTAATCATCTCAGCTGGACTTGTATATTGTTTGGTAGTTTCATTTATAATAAAGCATCATATTGTGTATTACATTTGTTTTGTATGCAAAAATATATATTTGTAAAGGAACTAAAGCTGGAGCTCTGGCAATGTAAAGAGACAGAGAGAAAGAAGTAGTATATAGAACCAGCCTGCACTTTCACAGCCAACACAAACTGACTCACACCTTGGAGTCTTTTAATTTGCCTGTAATAAATCGCAGTAGGAAGCAAATGCGTCGCCGATGTGCTGGGGGGGGGGGGGGGGGGGGGGGGGGGGGGGGGGGGGGGGGGGGTTGAAATTGAAACCTGTGCAGGGACAGCAGCCCGCTCTGAAAGAAAACAGTGCCTTAGAGTCTTAGACTCTTGCCTTGTTGACTTGTTGAAGAACTGGAAACAATGTTGGATTCCTGAATCTCTCTCACTTTCACACACACACACACACATTCACAGATGCACGTACAAACGTGTATCCACATCCTCAGGGCCACTAGAAAAGTGTTGTAAGGCTGAGCACGCAAACCAACAGATACGCCTCGACATTACTGTGTCAAGTCAGTATACCGTGGCTCGCATATTTTCTCACAATAAAAAGAAGAAAAAAAAATTGACAGCAGCGGCGGCAGCATCTAGTCTGGCAATTATGGAGGCAACAAAACAGCTTTCAGAGAGATGTGGAAGTCTAAGTGCGGTATAAAACAGCCACAGGAAGTCCTTACAATGTTTGAAATATATATATATATATATATATCTGTCAGCTAAGTGACCTGGGTTAGCCAGTGTAGTAATACAACTCTAATGCTCGTCACCTCCCCTCTTTTCCTGCTGGATTTGTGGCCAGCTGAGTGGCGGTGGAGAGTGTTTGTTCCAACTCCCGTGGCATCGTGACATGCATTAGTCCCTAAGGGAGGCGCTCCCCCAGAGCTCCGAGGGCATTATGTAGCTGGATAAAGGCTGTCAGAGGCAGGTGCGATTCCAAGATTTTTTTAAGTGGTGCGGCACATTTTTGCTTAGAAATATTGGAACTAATGGATAGGACAGAACAACACAATGCAATTCTGCTAAATAAAACATCCCATTCATTGTTACTTTCACTTCTTTTCATTTTAAACAAATTGTATATCCACATACAATAGGCATTTTCTATAGGCTCAGTCTGCCACTTGAAAAAAAAAACAATTCCAATGCTGGGTGTCAGAATTTTGGATAGTCGTCAGGGAGACATCAATTGGTCATGTGACAAGAGCTGGGGAAATTGGCAGAACAGGCAGCCAAGTGACAGTGCTCTGACCCAAAGGAAATCCCAATTCCCCAATTCACAGCACTCTAGCAAAATGCATGTGGACGAGTGGGGGGGCGGGTAGCATGTTACAATGGGGGTAGTGCCACCCGTGCCCCCCTTCTAGCCCCGCCCTTGCTCCCCAGAGCTCAGAGGGCCCAGACAGCCTTGTCTGTGCCACAAATGGAAACGCAGGCGGAATCTAATAAGAGTCCAACCCGCAGCAACGTAGACGGTATCAAAACACAGGGCTCTGAATACGGACTTCTTTTTTTCAGGTAATTTGGTCTTGGCTGTGCCTAAACTCGTGTTATTCTGTTACATTCCCTCATGCTCCTGCTTCTGCGCTCCAAGTTGCTCTGCTACAAGAGACATAACAGCCATTCTGCTGACCTTACAAATTACATTCATATACAATGATGTATATTCTGCGCGGACAGCTGATTAGACATTAACAACACCGCCAGAGACCTCTTGGCTTTGCTCTCTTACATGTTTAGAAACAAAACAAAAGGAATCATCTTTAGTGGCAAATGACTGGAAATTTGTAGAAGAAGAGCTGGATTGGCAGAAGCTTGTCTGCTCGGCGAGAGCGTGGGTATCAGATGACGCCGTGCGTGTTTTATTGGGTGACGGCCAAATAAAGAATAGCAGAACAACGTGTGGGAAGACAGACACTGGTCTAAAAGCCTCCATTCATCCCTGAGTCATGTTTCACTGGGGCCGCCATGTCAGGTTGGACTCTAATCTCCTCCAGATGCCCTCGTAGGAAAACAACGTGCGGCACAGAAACAGAGCTGATCACATCACTCATTCCCAAGTTTCTCTTGTAATTGTTTTGACTGTATCCAATATTGTAATGTACGGAGCCCTGGAGTTGACATGAAGGAAAAAAAAATACATGTACTGTACATCTTTGCAAGATCTGGAGTTTTATTTGCGAGAGCTTGACTTTGACATAGAGAAAAAATATATTCAAAATTAAAAAACAAATGTACTGGGATAAACACTTTTGCGAGATCTTGACTTTGTTTGCGATATCTCAAGTTTTAGTGGCAAGATCTTGACTTTAACATGTTTTTTTCTTGATCTCTAGTTAGTGTTTGTCTCCATCAGGCTACTTTATTTTCTTATTTTTCCGCCATGAAAGTCGAGACCTCGAGTTTAGTGTTTGTCCCCAGTACATGTTTTTTTTCTTATTTTTTTAATATCCCTCAATATCACCTCCGGGCCTCCGTAGCAATGTCCCCAATGTTGGGAAGGTTCCTTTAAAAAAGTAATGGGTTACCAATTACAAGTTACCCTAATTAAACAACGTGAAAACAATCACTTCATCAGAGTTACGTAACTTAACACAGTTACATTTTTTTGATGCTTTTCAAAATTTCTACTGAAATCTGTGGGGCTGCAACAGGAGACCCGATCAGAAACATCAGAATAGAGTCACATTGTTATGGCTCATAGATTAATGTATTGAGACATTTTCTGACCCAGTAACTGGAACAGATTACCTTTACTTTGTAGTTAAATGACGTCACGCCGTTCCATGTAACTAGTTACTCGCCAACACTGAATGCAACACATTAGGGCAATAGGGTTTTGCTGTAATGCAGCTTTTAAAATAAGTAAAAGACAACATTTATGTCATATCACAATATATCACGATAACTAGTCTCATATCCCAATATCGATATATTATTGATATAGTGCCCAGCCCTACAACACATGTACAAATACTTTGTTACAGTACTTAAATCAGAATTTCACACATCTGAACGTGACTTTGTTATTCATAATTCCAGAAATCTTTACTTTACTGCTATTGCATTTCCAAAATAACGTATATTGTATATTATACAATATACGTTATTAAATAATGTATATTTTCACTTCACTATATTTCCCATAAGCTTCTTCAGTACTACAAGGAATGTTTTCTGTACGCAACAGTGAAAGATTCTTCCCCACAAAAAAAAAAATTCAAATTCTGTTTTTGTTTTTCTCGTTGTAATGTCAGACTTTGAACTTGATGTTTAAGAAGTTGTGGAAACTCTGGATATTATGCTTTATTATGAGGAAGCCACAAGAAAGTTCATAATCCAAGTTCTTTTTTTAACTTTGACTTTTAATAATGAAGTACATTTAATATCAGAAAGTGACTTTTGATGCTCAAGCACAGTAAATATCAGATGCATTCTAAAAAGGGACTTTAATTTTCTGGTAAGATACTTGCAGGGATAGAATGTAACTAAGTACATTCACTCAAATACTGTACTTAAGTACACATTTGAGGTACTTGTACTTTACTTGAGCCTGTTTTTTTCATGCCTCTTTCTACTTTTAAAATGTTGTACGTTTTACGCCACCACATTATCCTACAGCTTTAAATACTAGTTATTTTACAAATTAAGATTTATGTACACAAAACAAATGTAGCTTATAAAATGTGATTATTATATTGTGTACCAATACACATCTAGTTGATTAGCAAAACTGTTTAGATTGTTTCTACTTAAGTAACATTTTCAATGTAGGAATTTTACTTGTCACAGAGTATTTTCACAGTGGGGTGGTAGCAGTTTTACTTAAGTAAAGGATCTAATACTTCTTCCACCACTGGATACTTTTACTCATTTATTGCTTTCAAGAACTTCATACAAGTACGGATTGCATTCAAGTATTCGCTCTGTTTGTTGTCTGCTATGCTTCCACTCTTCGACTCGTTGGATGGGAACAACGGGGGAAATATATGCATAACCCTCGGCTGACACTCCGTCTCGTTTGATGTGGGATTCTCAAACACATGTCCCCGTCTCTCCAACGTTATTGGGGATATTAAAGTTCTGCGTAGCTCTGCCTCTCTGACTGACTCCTTAATGCAAACACACACAAACACACTCACACACACACGAACATTTGCGAAAAGTCAATTCCATTTCCTGTTTTAGAAGCGAGCTTCACAGCTTTCCTCTGCTATTCCAAAAGTTAATAAAAACTCAGAGTCCGGGAAGCTGAGAACAGACGGACGGTTGCTGGTGCAGGGACATGCAAATAACAAGCTTTTTCATGATGTCTCTGTTAAATGATTTCATCTATAAAATGGAAAGTTCTCAGAGAGACAGGTGACAGCCTCACATCCAAAACAAACAAGTTATCTCATTTATAATCCTAGAAAAGAGAGAAAAGATGCACATCCTCACATGTGAGGAGCTGAAATTAGGAAATGTGTCACAGTCATGCTTGGCTGATTGCCCTAAAAAATAGACTGAATAGTTTGACTCTTTCTTGCAGAGAGTTAGTTTAGGATATCTGCAGGTTTCACCAAGTCAAATTTAAGACTTTTTAAGACCATTATGAATGAAGTTCACGACCTTTCACACAAGATCAATTAAGCCCTAACCCTAACCCAAGTATCGCCGAACTTGCGCTTCTCCATAGCTGAAGAATAAAATCAGTTTTATGTCTGTGGTACAATCCTAAAGAGAATTGCACCAACAACACAAAAGCTAATTTGCTGCAATAGTTGCATGGTGGTGTCTTTTGTAGTTGTAAAACAGTAAAATACTTGGACTAGCGTAAGAAAGAACTGCAATTTAAATAAATGAGCATAATGGACGTATGAAAATTAAGAGCTGTAAGATTATTAAGGCCATAAGGCCATGCAATTCAAAAAAGCACTTGCCACATGTGACCTGTTCCTTTCCACTATGTGTAATTTTGACAATGCTGTATTTCTATTTCAATTTTAACTGGTGTGCCGTCTTGGCCAGGTTTCCCTCGGAAAAGAGATTTCAATCCCAAGGGACTTTCTGGTTAAATAAAGGTTAAATAAATTGTTTAAAAAAAAATATAGAACACAATACTAGTGTTCTAGAACACAAGTATGGAAGACTTCTTAAAAGGTCCAACGTGTAGGAAATTCCTCCCATCAAGCGTTGGGATCATATATCACAATCAACTCTCGCGCCACTCAGTTCAGAGTACGTATCACAGCTACGGTAGCCTTCACGCTTCAAAAAGCCAACATGTCATCCACGTCTTCATCCAGCTTTACCTCCGGCAATCAGGTCTGTCCGTTTCCTTTTTATTAACTGGGAAATTTTAACTAAAGATTTGGGGAGTACTACAAATTTGTCTGGTTGATTTTAGCTATGTTTCCTTCTTCAAACTTGTCTGGACTGGGAAGCTAAAATACCCATTAGCAGCATTAGCAGCACCTGGGAGTTTATGATGTGACAGCAAAAAAAATCAGAAAAGGCAGAGCAGTACATTGAGGAAAATAAGAATTTGAACACGCTGCTATTTCGCAAGTTCTCCCACTTAGAAATCATGGAGGGGTCTGAAATTGTCCTTGTAGGTGCAAGTCCACTGTGAGAGACACAAAAAACAATAAAAAAGAAATCACAATGTATGATTTTTTAACTATCTATTTGTATGATACAACTGCAATTAAGTATTTGAACACCTGAGAAATTCAATGTTAATATTTGGTGCAGTAGCCTTTGTTTGCATTTACAGATGCAAAACTGAGGGAAGGAGGTTGTTCCCCAAAATCTTGCAATACATGGCCTCGGTCATCCTCATCCTTAATACAGTGCAGTCGCCCTGTTCCATGTGCAGAAAAACGACCCCAAAGCATGATGCTACCACTCCCATGCTTTACAGTAGGGATGGTGTTCTTGGGATGGTACTCATCATTCTTCTTCCTCCGAACACAGTTAGTGGAATTATGACCAAAAAGTTCTATTTTGGTCTCATCTGACCACATGACTTTCTCCCATTACTCCTCTGTATCATCCAAATGGTCATTGGCAAACTTAAGATGGCCCTTGAAATGTGCTGGTTTAAGCAGGGGAACCTTCCGTGCCATGCATGATTTCAAACTATGACGTATTAGTGTATTACCAACAGTAACCTTGGAAACGGTGGTCACAGCTCTTTTCAGGTCATTGACCAGCTCCTCCCGTTTAGTTCCGGGCTGATTTCTCCCCTTTCTTAGGATCATTGAAACCCCACGAGGTGAGTTCTTGAATGGAGCCCCAGTCCGAGGGCGATTGACAGTCATGTTGAGCTTCTTCCATTTTCTAATGATTGCTCCAACAGTGGACCTTTTTTCAGCAACCTGCTTGGCAATTTCCCCGTAGCCCTTTCCAGCCTTGTGGAGGTGTACAATTTTGTCTCTAGGGTCTTTGGACAGCTCTTTGGTCTTGGCCATGTTAGGAGTTGGATTCTTGCTGATTGTATGGGGTGGACAGGTGTCTTTATGCAGCTAACAACCTCAAACAGGTGCATCTAATTTAGCATAATAAATGGAGTGGTGGTGGACATTTTGAAGGCTGACTAACAGGTCTTTGTGGGTCAGAATTGTAGCTGATAGACAGTTGTTCAAATACTTATTTGCAGCTGTATCATACAAATAAATAGTTAAAAAATCATACATTGTGATTTCAGTCTGTTACTGGTGCTATTTCTCAATGTTAATGAAGCTAAATGGCCTCCATTTTGCTAACATTAGCCCTGACTAACGTTACTGTGATTGTTACGCTCACCAAACCGGACATTAATGCTTCTTTGTTGCTGTTGCCAGTGGCAGCGCAACTTGCTGCGTTGGCAAATGTTTTAAAGTGGTGAAGAAGCATTGATTTCCGGGAAAAGGGCGTTTTTACGCGGGTAAGATTACCTTTTTAAGTAGATTTTTAAGGGGCTAAGTTACATATTAAATCAGATCTGTGCATAGATTTGCATACTCGCCTATAGCTGATCCAGCATTTCAGGCAGTTGTAGACAGTTTGGATACTGGTGCATAACAGTGGTATCAATCTTCTTACCTAACTCCCAGCAGAAAAGCAAATAAACATGTATTCCCAGCTAATCCCTTCAGCAACTAATCAATTCAACAATTGTTTTCAGCAGTAGTTGACTGATTGTTAACATGAAAACTGTCTAAACATAACATCCATATGTGTTTGCTGCAGACAGAATGACAAAACACCTGACACAGGTGCAGTTGCATTTCTGGAGTTGGGTCAAACTTGTAAACACGGATGAGAAGAAGGAGGAGGAGGAGGGAAAAGCGGAAGAAGAAGAAAAGATAAGCATGCCTTGAATTATCTAGGCCAGTCAAACGGAGGTGTGTTCAGGGACGGACGGTGCGGCTCTCGCTCCAGGCCACGGTGTGTGTGTGAGAAGGTCATGTGAAAGTGGAATGTGGACGTTCAGGACATTTGCCAGAGGCTGTAATACGTCAAGGAAGCTTATTTTCTTAAAACAAAAACAGTATGCCACCTGGGGGGATTATCCCACCCTTTTTCAATACAGTCCAGGTTCTTTTGTGAATAATTGGAAATGTGACAAAATCTTGCCAAGAGGCAGATATCTCTTATTTTGATGGTGTATTGTTTCGACAAATTCAACAGACATAATGAGAGACCGGGCTTTTGCACATTGCCATACCGGACAAACAATTACCCAGCAATTACTGAGAAGCTTTTTAGATAGAGGGGGATGGATCACTCAGCAGGCAGCTGACAGCGTGAGCTAACTCAGCAAGTGGCATGCTAAATAGGAAAATAATGGTGTAAAGTGCCAGAGGAGAAGACCATCCATACGACACAGAGACGTGCAATAAATAAGTAGACAGCAACACAGAGATGGGGGAAAAAAACTATTCATATAGGCAAAGGGACAATTCACAAACAAAAAGAGACATCCAAAGAAAAGAGAACATAACATAACACACATAGACTCTCTGTCACTGTCAATTATTTTCAAGTTCCTGCTATGTGAGCCCCGTCTCTGTGTGTAACGTAGTTTTTTTCCTGCGTACCTCTACGACGTGTAACGTTAGGCAGCCGATCACAAGCATTATTAGATTGTGGTAGAAGCCTGCTACATGCTTACTGGCTTACTGACAATGATGAGATTTCCTCCTTAAGCAGGTTGCGATTTGTGAAAAAGGCAATGTTTAACACGCCAGAATTAAAATCCCCCTTGCAATACTATTGATATTGTGCCACTCAGCCAGGCATACTAAATCCTTAAATATGCACTTCTATAATCAATGGAAAATACAGCGCTTTCAAGCTAGAGAGCGGAGTTCACTTGGTACCAATAAGGCCAACTAGTCGGAATAAGGCTTACTTCCAGTTGACCCTTGTCCCAACAACCTGGAAAGCAGGGAGAACATGGAAGACTTTTCAGCACTGTACATTTTGTACATTTCATACATTGCCATGGTAAAGTCCTGTGGGAGTTGAAAGGTTTAAAGCTTGTGTTGTTGCTCTTATTTTTGGCCCGCTTGCTGGACTTCCAACTTCTCTATTCTATTTACGGGTCAAAAACCACTGCAACAGAGTCGAGTGGGGAAGTTCAATTCAATTTCATTTATATTATCAAATCATAACAAGAGTTATCTTAAGACACTTTACAGGTCAAGTAGGTCTGGACCAGACTCTATAATTTACAAAGACCCAACAATTCCAGTTATTTTCCACCCTCCTAAGTCACCTCAAAAAATCCATTCATGTGACCACATGTACTGTGTGTTGTCCTCTGCATTATGCTGTCATGCTGTCAATGTATTGTATACCATATTGCTGTCTGCAATAATCCTTTTCGGGAGAGCGTGTGGCGGCGCTTAAATAGCTGCAGCCCGGAGGCTTGCTCCAACCAAAGTCAAATTCCTTGTATGTGTCCTCATACCTGGCGAATAAAGCTGATTCTGATTCTTAATATTTCCCCAAGAGCACGCATGTAGTGTGACAGTGGCGAGGAAAAACTCCCTTTTAGGATAAAACCTTGGACAGACCCAAGCTCTTGGTAGGCGGTGTCTGACGGGGCCGGTTGGGATGCGATGAACAATGGCAACAATATTTACAATAAAGATAAGGGAACTATGACTGGAAATAGTAGTTTTAGTAGTTCATGGCATAGCAGGGCAGTGCAGGGCATAGCAGGACTCAGCAACTATAAGTAGGAGTTATAACCTATGTAGCGTAACCCGAACACAGAGAAACTCAAATATCCCAATATTTTTGACCAAACACACCAATGTTGTGGGGTAGACATTTAGTGCTTTTTAAAAAACTGTACCCAATGACATTTTACTTAAACAATCATCAATAAATGGACATAAGACTAAGTGGGTAAATGCAAATGGTAGAACAGCTGGAACAGTCTGGTAAGTTCATCAAATGACATCCCTTTACTGTAATGCAGCCTTTAAAACCAGTTACACCACAGCGTTTTGTAATTTAATTACAAGATCAAAGATATCTGTTATCAGTTACAGTTACTGGGAAACAAATCTGTAATTAAATTACAGTTACCTTTGAAAATCTTGATAATTACATTGGGGGTTACATCGGAATATTTTCTGTAAAAAGCAAGGCTATATAATATTCATTTTGTTGCTTTGCATGTTTTTCATGTACACAATTTCTTCTTTTGCCATTTCCAGCCATAGCCGTTTCATAAAGTTTAATACTAATCTGATGCTTTTGATCGCTTCCATTGTTGGAATATGCAACGCTTCCTATCCGACCGTAAAATTGCCTTTTAAGCTGTCTTTAGAAATTCCAAAAAGTGCTTAAATGTAATAAGTTATATTCATTTGATAAAGTAATGGAAATACATTTTAAATAGGGTAACTTTTAATCGGTAAACTGTTACATTTCTAAAGTAACCTTCCCAACACTGCCGGTTACTACGGGAGTTATCTAGGTCTGTTAACCAGGACTTGCATTGTGTAAAATAATTGGGTTTTTAATCTGCATGTCCACGTGCTGAGACTCTGCTGTGAGTGCTGGTCATCAACAGAGCCTGTCCCTGCATAAGCACGTTTTTTATTGAGATTGAATCATGTACCAGCTGGTATTAAAGCAATACATATTAACAGAATTATTACATTTGTTCCCATATGAAAGCATTCTTTCATTTCATATCGGGCTGTGAGAAAGTTTAATAAAGGGGAACTTTAAGGTGAGCAATAACAGGAAGTCCGGGGAGTTGCATAATGTCTTATGTGTTTTTTAGTTTGGAAGAGGAGCTGATGTTTTGTGTTGACTAGACCTTTGATACAACCCACATCGCACAGTCACAAGTTTAGGTATTGCAACAATGAAACTAAAGAAATGATGTCACAGTGTCTGGTGAGAGACACAGAAAGAAGAGAGGGAAGAAAAGTATTAAAGACAGATACATACCATAGACTAGGGCAAGGAGATGAATAGGGAATATGGTTATTTTCAGACTGGCAGCCTAAATCAGATTTCTGGCATATCCAGATTGGAATCAGATTGCTTTTATAAAGTTATATCGTAGGTGGAAATCTGACTCAAATCAAATTTGAAACGACCGAACCGCGCCAATCAAATCCGATTTCAGACTGTCCTTTACGTCACTTGCAAAGCATAACGCCGAACATATGATGGTGACATCACATCTGCCTGTGGCTGCCGCACAGCGGTGCAATGAGTAGACTCACTGTAGAAGTTAACGTGCCAGTAAAGCAACATAAAACTGCTCCATTACACATTTAAAATCATACGAACAGTATTAAAAGTGCAAAGGCCTATCAGCCAAATCTACTTGAAGGGTTAGGGAAGGGACTTTTTTGAAGTGGTGTTGTATGAGGTACTTATCCAAAGTCGGTGTATAACCTACAGTAGACTGCACGTCCCCAGTTTGGAGAAGAAGGCAGGAGCACCAACACAGAAGCCAAGCAATGTACAGCTGTGCAGCAGCAAAACTCCTTTTAGGCCCTGTTTACACGTGCATGGTTATTTTGACAAACGAAGGCATTTCACTTTGTTTGTGCTCTTCGTTCTCACGTAAACGGAGCATTTGCCTTTGAAAACGAGTCTTTCTAAAAACTCCAGCCAGAGTGGACATTTTGAAAATCTTTGTTTGCATGTTAAGTGAAACAAACGGAGTGAGGAAGAGAAGAGAGAGGAGGTGATCTGTTGATGTTGCTATATTTGGGATTCTGATCGGCTAACGTGGGCTTGAGCTTCTTGTTACACTGCCACCTACAGGTTTGGCGCTCTTGACGTCATTGGCGGCATATATACACGTTATGTGTGACAGAACACTTTTCTGAAAACTGACAGCTGTGCACATTTTTATTTTTGACAAAAAATATGTGCCTATAAGCATGCCTATGTGTAAACGCCATCTTAGCCACCTTAAAAAGGCCCACCTTAAAAAAAAGGTCACAATATCAGTTTTACTTTAGGCTATAATTAGAATATTTTCATAACTTTAACATGTCTTCACACAGCCTTTTCCGACGGGGAACTCGTTTACTACTCTTTAAAGCCACCAGTCTCCAGTAATTTGACCTCATAGAACTGGGACGTTGCTGGTCTACCACTGCCTTGATCGGCTAGATAGTTTGTCCTAATTCTCCTGCTGTTGTGTTTTAAAGGGCAAGTTCTGATTCACTAAAGTATACACAAGCAGAGTAGACACGTGACTTGGTAAAATTGATATACTATAAAATTATATAAATGTATAGTAGAAAACACTCAAGTCAGTGCAAAGTACCTACAGCACAGTACTTGGTAAAGAGTAAAGTATTTACTTTCCACCCCAGCAGTGTCGTTACCACAAAAAACTTATCTTGATAGGTTTACGATGCCTGAACAAAAACTGCAACCTCACTTGTAAACGGCAATCCTTAAGATCAGACCTAAGAGACAAATTGAGTTTTTATGAGGTGTGAACTATAAAATAAAAGATAAGGGGGGAAGATGAGGAAAGAGCCGAGGGCTGGTTGGGTCCAAATATGCGTCAACAGCATGAAGCCTCCTTAAAGTTGAGTACGGTTGGAGCAGAAGATCAAAGAGCGGGGCTCTGTGTTATGTGCTGTACGCCTGCTGGCAGCCGCTCTGCCTGGCATTCACCATTGCCTTTTTGGCTGCTTTCAGAAGGTTCCAAAGCAAACAAGAAGAATCCAACTTGCAGGCCGTAAAAACGTGTGTGTCAGCCCTCTCTATCTCACACAGTGCTGTACTTCACAAAATGGCAGGACGGGTTTACCTTTTCTTATCAAGCTGATACTTTTCTATAAAAAAAAAAAGAGATAATCCTTTTCTTTTAAATATTTGTGGATGTGGCAATGTGTAGCCTATCCCAATTGATGCAAGACAGGTTTTCCCTTTTTTGAGTTGGTTGCCATAATCGATTTAAGACATTGGCCCCTATATAACATTGTTCTGTTTAGCATTTCCTCTAAAAATTACGTTCCTAAGACAAAACTAGGGATTGACATATACTTTTTTTTCAGGGACAATGTGTTCATATTATGAAGAAAATCCCTTTTCTGGGATTTGGGGTGTTATTTTGTGTCTCTGGTGCTTCCACACAAATACAAAAAAAAACTATCCATGCTGTTCTGAGTAAGATACGGTTTCTGAATGTGTCCTGCCTTCAGTCTCCAAGTGGGCTGTTCAAAATCTCCACAGCTTCCTACGTCACTAGCGGAGACGAGGTGGCAAACCGTAGCATGCTAGCACTAGCATACTAGCTCGTTCTCAATGGCAAAACACTGCTACAACACACACTAGTCCACCATAATCTCCAAAAGAACAACTTCCATGTCCCTGTCAAAGTGAAGATTTTGGCATGTTTGTTTAAATGCTTTAAGCAATTATTTAATACAAACTTTAATTAAACATTAAACATAATTCAGTCAAAAAAGGTCACTTAAATAGTTTCTCTAATTTTCAACATGCTAACAGTTTGTTTACAGGTGTTGCAGACTGATAACAGAAACGTGGCAGAGCCAAATATTGGTCTTTTTAATTAATTATCTTTGATGGTTATCAGTAAGATAAAACACAGATACAGATATTCTACAAATTGCCAAATATCGGCAATTTGCCAATATTTGCGGATAAACAAAGCTAAACTTGACTGACTCTATCTGGCTTTATACATTTCTAAAGTGTGTGTATTTTCTGTGAGTATTTCTAAATCATTTACAATAATAAGCAAATGAGTTCATCGAACAAACAACAGCGATCAGTGATTGGTTGTGACGCACATTCATAGCTCCTTTTCTGTCTGGCTTCCGATTGGTCGACTGTACATGCTGGTGCTCTCCTGCACTTATTGAACAAAGTCAGCCCAGAGACACACAGCTACATCACAGCCTACTCACTGGAATATGTTGCTTACACCTTTCAATGGAAATGAATGTTGCTCAAAAAGTCACTAATCGCCAAAAAAATACAATAATAAGCCAATAAGGGGGTCTTAAAAGTTGCAGAATCTAGTGAGAAAGTGGCAACATTGATCATAGAGGGTTGCAGAGAGCGCTCAAATTACAAATGGAACAAATCAATGGCTAACAATATTGGCCCCTAACTGGTTGACTGCCTGTGTCCATTTCAAAATAGGAAAAAAGCAATTAGTGCCCACCCACATAGATATTGTACCAATGAAATGACCCATGTGTTCCCACATAGTCAGTCCTATGCATTCTGATTCCTTGGCAGGCGAGCCATATTTAAATGGCTATTTAAGGCTTTTATACTGCTCTGTCAAAAAACACAATCCAGGTGCCAGTCAATGTACAGTGATTTAAATATTTAATATATTTTTTTAAGTATTTAAAAAAAAAGCATTTGTCCCCTCTGTTGTTGAGACACTATTCTAACAGTAGTGCCGCAACTCCACTACATTTTGAAGGGAACTAGTGTGCTTTTTACTCCGCTCCATTCATCTTTATCTTTAGCTTTAGTTACTTTACCAATTGTGATTTTTGCCACACAAAACACAAAACACCATGTTTCATTATAGATTAAACTCCCACAATATACAAGCCTACAAGTACAGATGCAATGATTAGCTGATTTGACACACAACTGGATCATTTCCAGTTTCTAAAATGCAATTTTACCTTTTATTACTTTAAGCACATTTGATATGATATTCACGTACTTTTACTTAAATGCAGGATTTTTACCTTTAACAGAGTATTTTTAAAGTGTGTTATTTGTATTTTTACTTAAGTAAAGGATCTGAATCTGAATGTACTTGGGAAAAAAAGGACTGCAAGCTGAAGTGTACAGCAAAAGTAAGACATCTTTAGCAATGGTGCTCCTCTAGAGGTTAAGGATGCACTCTGAGGTTTACCTTTGTGAGGGTAGTTTGTCTTTCTGAATGACAGGTCCCATATAAACAGAGCCCGATGTAGAGACTGGGAGATTATGAGTGTTTGATGAAAACAGCCATTGCTGAGATTTATCATGGGTGGCGTTAAACCGCTCCATTCCACCTCCAGACACGTGTCAGATACCTATAGCGAGGTCATTGTGGCAGCTCCATGTTTTTCACATTGCTCTGCATGTTATTCTAGTTGCATGTCTAAGCCATTGACTATAATCTGATAATGATTGGACTCCAAACGTCCAGGTATTATCCTCAGAAAAATATACACTTGCAACATTCCTAACCATCATATGTTTATTTTAAAGCAGCCATGTTAGAATCCAACCCCCGCTGGCAGAATGGAGGTTGACGTGCAGACGTATAAATATATATAGGGTCGTTTTTTTTATAGACACTTAACTCCAATTAACCTTAATTCTCCTATTTGTCAGTAATCACATTATCTTATGGTATTTGACTCTTATTTTTCTTTCATCCAAGAGAGGCCATGTCCTCCTGCTACATGCCCAGAGAACGGTGAGGCAGTGCAGGAACAAGCTTCTCCTTGTGCTGGATCTGCCAGTTGGCCAGAGAACCAGTCTATGGTCTACTCTCTCGCTCTCTCTCTCTCTCTCTCTCTCTGTCCCCCCCTCCTAACCCCTCAGATCTTGCTCAATGCGCTCCTCACGCTCTCTTTTCAGCCCTCTCCTTCTGCTTCCTGGCTGCATATCTGAGCTCTGCCCTCGGGCCATGTCCAGCGTCACACAACGTCTAATTCATGCCGTCAGTCGGCTGCTGTGGTCAGCTGACTCTATAGCAGTGCTTCCCAAAGTGGGGTCCTTGAGGGGGGCTGAGGGAACTTAGGGTCATCCCTAGGTTCCCTCAGCCCTATGCTCCCTCATTTCTATTAAATTTCCCATTCATTCAAATTAGGCCCTATTCCTCAATGATTCCCACCAAATTAGGCCCTATGTCCCATCATTTCTATTAAATTTCATAAGTTTACACAACACAGTTTTCTATAAAGAATGTTCCTCATCAAAATTAGGGCCTATGTTCCCTCTGCTCACATTTTTCCCTTCCAATATAAAGCTTAGGCACAATTAACTAAGACTTTTCTCAGATCTAACGATCGTGATTTGTCTCCAGTGGGCTTCTTTTGTCTTGAAGCTTTTTGAGTTTTATTTCTTTATTATCTGCTCTAGCTTTTTCAATGTTTAACACACAGACTATATTGGTCTGAAATGTGAAATTGCATTTTTTTATTATTAAAAAAACTAACATTTTCTTGAGGGAGGACCCCTAGCCCTCCGCCAAATATTTGCACCGCAGTCTTACACAAACCCTAAGGAAAACACTGACTGTATGGGTTTCTTTAATAAAACATCTAAAAGCCAAAATACCACAAGATGCAGGACACTAAGACAAATGACAAAACGACAAATGAGGGTCTGTGATCTCATTTGTGTCAGTTTATGCTTGACATGAAAAAGTTTGGACCGCACTGCTCTATAGTACTATAGGATCGGACTTGTTGGAGGATTGATTCAATATTCTACCAGTTGCCTGTAAGTGTGCATTAATAAGAGTAGCTTAATAATTAAGACAATTATTCCACAAAGCAATTTTTTTTAAATGTTCTATTTCGATAAGACATTCAGACATAGCTATAAAATGTCTTAAAATGGACAGTTTGAAACAAAGGCTGTAAA
>NC_048424.1:18213468-18235955 GCF_013103735.1 Etheostoma cragini
CAAAAACACGATCCAGATGTCAAATGTGTTCGTTCATGTACTTCCATATAAAACTGTTTCTGACTACCAGCCTGTCCCCTAAAGCAATTATAGGTGAAAGAGCTCTGCACTTGGATCCCTTATGCTCCAAAAAGCTGCATGATGAGCTGTCACATTCACTGACACATTAGTGGCAGATTGTGAGAATTGATGAAATGAATGATGATGCATGAAATGTCTTGTTGTTTTGAAAGATTTGGAAATGTCACCTCAGTTTAGCTCTTTACACCTCTACTCCAATATATTTAATAGAGAAATGCATTCATTTAAAAGCTATACCTCCTAGTTTCTTTAGAGGTTAAAAACCTTTGCAACATGTGAGATGATGTTATAAGTTATGCAACCAACAATTCTTTCCCTGTTGATTAATCCAACAACCCTTTCCGTGATTAATCAACTACTCATTTGGCCATTTAACATCTGTGAAAAGTGAAAAATGACAAGAAAACTTTCCCTGAGCCAGAGGTGAAGTCTTTAAATGTCATGTTCCGTCTGACCAAAGATCCATTACTCAAAGATATTCTATAGATAATTACATCAAACAAAACTATAAATTCTCCAATGAAAAGCAGTATGTTATAAGCAGTGTGTCCTGTATGTCCCTTACCAGCTAATGGATTTCAAGATGGAGCATGAATATGGAGCGTCTACCCCAGTGCATGTTGATGCAAATGTAAATTTCAAGCCAATAGGAATACTTTCGGAGGTGGTTAATATATTCATAAAAAATGACAAGTTTTTGAACGGGCAACACAGATTTTGATTATGAACAAACCAAAAATGTTACACACCTGAGTTTTAAGTCAGGTAAGGATCTGATCTGATTTGGGACTGACGCTGATCATCAGTAAATCTGCTGTCACAGTAACCAGTACACTAACTGCTACAATAGGCTGACTGTACTGGACCGACCATCAGATTTAACGCATTCAAGTCATTAGTTGCCATAGAGTTTACTTAAAAAAAAAAAAATAGTTAATACATGTAATACAGTAACTACCAGGTAGTGGATAAATGGTTTGGCTAAATCAGGTTAAACTTTTTAAAGAATTTGCCAAATTTCATGAATAAACTGCTAAAGTAATTACTTAAAATTGATAGATAAATAGTTGGAATAATTGGCTAAAACTGTGTAAAAGTGGATAAACTTTGAAATCAATTGAAACAAATGCATTTGGACCATGATGGTTAGAGTTAATGATGGTTACTCCAGGCAAAAAAGGTTGGGAAGAAGGGTGTATCCTTTCTTTGCACTATAGTTCTATCCTCAACTTCCTTTTCCAGTGGATGGTTGTATGAGTCACTTTTTACTGAAAATTTTGGAATCTAACTCAAATGTAAAATTGTGTTGTTTTTTTGCAAGCAGCGTTGTGTTAAAACATCAGCTTAAAGCCCCAGAAAATACTGAATAATTAGGAAATTATTAAGAAAATGAAATATCAGAGGTTATATGTTGATGCCGCTGAGGCTGGCGCTGGAAGTTGTGATGTTTACTCATTAATTGTGTCCATCTGGCCGTCGTGGTCTGGGATCAGGCGTCCTGGCAGTGTGTTAAGTAAAACCAGTGAATAAAAACAGCTTTGTAAATTGAGTGCATTCAGGGCAGTGTTCTCTGGCATGTATATGTATATTTTTTCTTAAGCTTTTGATCATAGAGATGTCATTATTTTCCAAGAAGCATGGTGTGTTTACCTTTGCGAAGTAATAGAGCACTTCACACCCATTTAAATAATGAGTCCACCGCAAAAGATGTTAGAGATAAGTGTTAATGTTCACAATTATTATAAATTGCTTTCCGCTAGAAAAAGACAGCGCAGGTGGCAGATTTGGGAATGTAAACTGGCCCTAACGCTGTGCTGAATTTTTAAAACAACCCCTGAGAGGGGATGTAAATGCACTCTTATTCCTTTTGTATAATCATGTGTACTCAACCTTTTATTGAGTGTCTCCTGCAGGCCGCCCATTACGATCCTCACCCTGTATAAAAAGTTGCTTCAGAGGGATTTGTCACCCCGGAGGTTGACAAGACAAGTGCACAGGGTCAGGGAGAGACACGGTGAATAACAGGCAGTGAACTAGAAAGAAACATGGCGTCCATGAATAATGCATAGATAAAAAGGGTCTATCTAATGACGCTCTTAAAACTTTTAAAAGCTGATCTTTTCTTTTCAGCTCTTGTTTTAAAAATCCCCCCCACCGTCCTTCTCCTCCTTACTTTGACTGCAGTCATCCTACAAACTCAGCTTGAGAGAGACACTGATTGGTCTAATTATGTTTGCTGTGATTAAGCATCTTAATTGTACCCACCACAATGTGAGACGTGAATCGTAATGATTTGGAGATGTGACATTTGGGCCTACAGCTTTGGAAAACATTTCTTTAATTTTGAACACTTCTTTTCTTCACATACACTTTTTTTAACACACAGACATAGCCACACATTCCCCAAACTATACACATACGCACACCCACACACACACACACACTGGTAGCCAATTTACAGAGGGAGACTTACTGTCTTTGGATGCTTGGTGGTCATGCCAGGGTCAGAGAAGAACAGTGACACAGACGGAGTGGAGAGCGCGACCTCAGCGGCACAACACTCACATCCCAGGCAGCCGGCTCCCAGACACGAGGACGAGGCCAGCGGGGCTCGTTAACTTGAAAGCGCGGATGGAGGGGCGGCGGATGGCAAGGCTCGCTAGAGTGTGTCAAGAGGAAACTGCAGGCACCAGCCAGTCAGGCCGCTGAGAGGAAGGCACGAGGAGGAAAAAGGAGAGAGACAAAAGCAGAGAGAATTCAAAGACACCAGCAGTTTTCTTATTCCTCTTCCTCCTCGCTTTCTCTGGTGAAAGTTAACCCCCGAGGAGTGCAGGCGAGCAGACACAGTAGAACCAGTTCCAGACTTGTCCTGCACTGACGGCTGCCTCTCTCTCTCTCCCTCTCTCTCTCTCTCTCTCTCTCCCCTCTGTTTTTTGGTATCATTTAACTCTTGATTCCGCGGCCCAGCGATGAGCTCAGCGCAGGCTCAGGTTTCAGCTCCTTTGCTGGAATGCGAGGGCAGCGGCGCAGAGAGGCAGAGGTGCTGGGCAGGTCAAAGGCTACTGGGGTAGCTAGTGTGGAGGAGCAGAGAGGAGAGGGGGGTGCGTGTGTCATCTGGGGGAGTTCCAGTGGAGGGGATGTCTGAGGGGCCTCGAGTGGCGAGAACAAAACAGGAGTTACAGGGGTCACGGGTTACGGATGTCGCGGGGCCAAGCAACATTTGACAGCTCTGGAGGCTAAGGACTTCAGGGCATGGAGTACATTGACACACACACACACACACACACACACACACACACACACACAGACTCACAGAGACAACCTCTCTCCTAAGTGCCAGATTTATTGCTCACTTAGAGAGCAGGGTGTTGTCCTCAGGGAGAAAGTTGTATGCTTTTTTGGGAGTTTTCATGTTAAGCAGACCTGGGTCAGAGCTATTCATTATACAATTAAAACACATGCATAGCTAAAGAGAGTGACCACAATCACAGGCATAATAATATTTGCATTTGCATAGCACACATTTGGTACAGAGTGAGAGACTGCAGTAAAATGGAATTAATTAGATACAATGCAAATAATGAAAAAAGAAACAAATAGGTTTTTACCAAAAGCAAGAATTTGTCACGAACATCAACAACAGTAAAGGAACCTACAGGGAACATATTTTTAGTCAGTGGTTCTGAAAAGGCAGACCTCTTTTTAAATTATTTGTTCAGAATACAAATATACAAACAAACAAGTCATTTTTATAAATCCATTTCAAAGTAAATAAATGAAATCAAGAGCTTTAACATCCTTA
This sequence comes from Etheostoma cragini, assembly GCF_013103735.1. NCBI lineage: Eukaryota > Metazoa > Chordata > Actinopteri > Perciformes > Percidae > Etheostoma > Etheostoma cragini. The sequence goes on from NC_048424.1 coordinate 18,217,352, forward strand.
ACCCATTTTAAGGGACTTATACAATGGATCAGGGAGGGTTTGGTCTTGTTCAAGTTGTTGAGAACAAAAAAGGCAGACCTAAAAGGGAAGGGGTTTCAGTTTGAAGGAAGTAGCTAACAACGCTCGGTCTGGAGCTTCCAAATGGTTTTCAAAAGTCAGTTTTTTTAGTATGTTACTTTTAATGACAGTGCAGTTGTCAGTAATTCTTGCCCCTTTCACCTTTCAGTGCACAACTGCCAGCTATCTAACGCCGGCTAGCTAACGCCGCCTAGCTAAGGCCAGCTAGCTAACGCCAGCAAGCTAATGCCAGGCTCCCGTTGGCTAAAGCCACCGCACTGTGTGACACCGTTGCTTCTCAAATACAGTTGTGTTTCCTTCTCTGTGTCACATTTGTGATTAGCAATCACCTGGACATAAAGTCCATAATTGTCAGTCATCTTGTATTATAATATTATATTTTATATACCCAACCATATATATTTCCAACCATTTGGTGTGTCTTTCAGACCAAGTCTAAACAATCTGGAGGCAGTCTAACAGTTGCGTTGCATAAATGAGGTGCACCCTCACATCGTGTGACATATTTTTTTTATACTCCTGTAAATTATGTTCCACTCTTTACCATTCGAGTGTAATTCTCAGATCCCTTTCCCACATCTTTTTGAGGGCTGACCAGGCTACATCCCCCAGGTTCTGCATAAACATAGAATAAAACCCAGAAGCCTCATGACCTTTTCCATGTTTCAACAACACTTTATCTAAAGACAAAGATCAGTGCCTTTGGGGCTGAAGAACTGGATCAAAAAACTAACAGATGGTGAAGTTGTCTGTGTAACATTTATAAAATCATGACACTGCCTCTGAATTACCCAGCTAGCTGCTTCTGTTAACACTGGCTCTTCAGTTTGACACTGAATAATGTGCAAGAAAGAGACGTACACAACTGTTACCAAGGGTGCCACAAGGATGCCACTTTTTCACCGGTTAATAAACTCACAACTGGTATAGCTGTTTACATTGGATATTTACAGGAAAAGATGTGTGATGTGTCAATGACACTAAATATGTAGAGTGCCTTCTTTGTTCTCTGGCCGCCATGGTCAAGCTGAACCTAGCCACTCTGGACAAAGGGTCCCTCCATTTGCTGTCCCCTTCAAAGTTTTCAGATTGCCTTATTAAGGTAACCATACCTTAGCCTGTGATAAAATCAAAATATTGCCATTGCCTTTTTGTTTTGACACCAAAAAACCAAATCCTCCATGTCTCCTTCATGGGCTAAGTGAAATCTGACTTCTGCTACACTGTGCTGCAAGTCTACTGCTGCCACTTGGCGTGTTATTGCGAGAAGAAAGTGACAGTTGAGTTTAAGAAACATGACACAATCCCCGGTCTGCTGGGTGAAAGTCCTGTGTTTTACCCAACCAGGACCCTTACGCGGATTTTGGCCCTTTCATACTACTCACTATGGCGTACATTCACATGCAATCGCAAGGTAATCTAAGTCAACGTAGGCCAAAAAAAGTGAGTATGCATCTTTATAACACGCCAATAATGGCATACGAATTGACGTGTCACACATACGTCTGGGACTTTCAGTTTGTACTTGTAGCATTCGTGGTGCAACAAAGAATTGCTAACTCCCAGATTATCATAAATTTATAACTTTAAATTGATGAAAGTGGGTGCGGATATGTGAACGTGAAATTCTGTAAAGGGGTTTATTTCTATAACAAAGAAAGAAGAGCAACGTGGCAGTGGATGAGTTATATATATATATATATATATATATATATATATATATATATTTATATATGTGTGTGTGTGTGTAATCTGTGTATGTCTGACCACTGTGTAACACCTACCACCACAGCAAGCCTAAATCTCATTTGCACCTGTTTTTTGCCCTCCATAAAGTTATGGAAAGCTATTGTAGGTACACTCTCGGCTAATTATATGGTGTTTGTGCCATCTGTGGCTTTGCAGCAGAGGTGTGAGGAGGGCTGCTAAACCTAACACACACAAAAAAAAATGCCAGAGAACAAAGTGACAAACTGACTTTCCCTCTCTCAAACCGCAGCGTAACTAGAACTGTGGCTGATAGGATCGGCCTGGCATTTATTTGTTTATTTGTTCAGCCAGTTGCCTTCCTGCTGTGGCCTTGTCCTCCCTTTCTTGTGCTGCTCCACCTAGCTTTGAACTGCAGCTCTGCCGGCACCCGCGCTGCTCCAGCCGCTGGGAGTGTGTGTTCTTTATTAAGGAAAGGAAGTGTGCAAATGTGCACTGCAGGCCCAACATCTCAGGAATCTTGATCCTTTTTTCCCCTTGTGGCATTTTTCACAAGCGGGGCCATGCTAATCGCTTACACTGATAGCAGGGTTCTGTGCGAGGCCCCGGTTCATGTAGAAAGAGGCTTTGGGGTGGAGAAGACTGTGGAGGCTGTGGAGAACCCCCCTGCCTCCCTCCCTCCCTCTTCCCCCCTGGTTTCGTGTAGCATGCTGGGGAAGTAGGTTTAAGCACACTGTTTTTGCAGATGAGTGTCGGAGCGGGCCCACCCTCTGCGGGCCTGTTCCCATGGGAACGGCAGTGATAGTGAACAGCTTGTTTTTTGTGTTTTTTGGCAATGTTGCCACTGCTGGAACACTGACAGGCACTGGGGAGGTCTGATATGCGAGAACGTTGCCAGGTAGACTCTGCACAAAAAAAAAATGTTTCTTTGACTTTCTCCTCTGTGTTGTTTCACCCACGCTGAGTTATTTGCCCGTACAGCTTCAGTGGAATTCACCTATCTGTGGGCGATGTTGATCACACGGGAGTTTATGTTTCAGAGCTCGCTACACGCCACAAGCTGACAGGCTGAACTTGTTCTTGAGGGTTCACAATTCTCAGATGGATCAAGAGATCCGTTTGAGTCAAATGACTTTAGGTTAGTGTTACACGTCTCCACACGCTTGGCCGACAGACGCTTGGCTTTGTTTTGACCTTTCTGTGTCTCCGAGGGAATTCCATACTACATAAACAGAAAAATAAGTTTTCTAAAATCTCCCCTTCCCATAAAATTTCAAACGATAACATCACTTCATGGGTTAGCCGACTTCATTAGCATACTAGTAATTGTAAACCTCTTGTTCTTGACTAGAAACCCCCCCCCCCATACACACACACACCAACGAAAAACTGAGGAGCAGCAAAGTATTTAAACTTATTTGCATTGGCACTGGATCGGATTGTGGAGTTGTGAGTGAGTGATGTGCGTCAGCACAAAGGAAAGAAAAATGTATAAAAGCATTAACTCAATGGATCTGAGACTGTGAGGAAAACCAAAACATGCTCCTGCAGCTTTATTAAAAAAAAATACATTGAAAGATTAATGTTGAACAAACAAAATCATTCACCATCTGTGTCCAGGAACAAAGGTCAAACGTTCCCCGCTGCTTGTCATACATCAAAGAGAACCTAGAGTTTTTTAAATATATGTACAGTATATATTTCTATGTTTTCATAAATATTAGACACACGCAGAGCAGGTGGAGCTTGGACTGAAATTTAGTTGTGCGTTTATTGGGCATACGACTACCTCACTTTATGGTGTTTGGATTCCAAAATGAAAACATGCAGCAGGAAAATATTCAACGTGGCTTCTTGCTGAGAGAACGGGCCGCATGGAGAGCAAATGCCTCTCCGCTTCTCCTTCTCTCTTTCTCGCCTTCTCTCCTTCTCTCCTGCCGCCCTCTCGCCTGGGACGACGGGGTAATTACATCATTTGGAAATGGAATGAAAGCACTTTACAAGCTGAAAGTAAGTGAAATGCTTTATTGCTCGCGGAATTGCCAATTAAAAAGCAACACCTGGAACACAGAGGCTCAGCTGAAAAAGCCCTCTCCCCCGTGGCAGGCCTAAAACCAGTCGGTCCCCTCTGCCCCACAGTGGCCCCAAGAGAATGTTTTTCTTTCCATCATTCCATTTTTTCCACCCCCTTTTGCCCCGTCTTTATTTGCTAAAAGTTGCCGACAATGCACCTTCACATTGGCTTACATAGCCCATAAGTCACCAGAGCCTGACGTGCTCTTAAACGTATTAATAAAGCCCATTTCCTAGGTAGAGCATATGGCACGGCTGCAATGTAAACCTGCTCAGGGCACGCTGCTGAAAAGGAAAACAGTAATGATTCTCTCCAGCACCCGATCCACACTACAGTGGGTGCCCCTCATCCAACACACACACACACACACACACACACATATATACCCATTTAGCAGTCCAGACCTGTCCAGTCCCAGATGTGTCCTACGCTCAGACCTGTTTCCCCCAGAAACAGACCAAACTGAACAAACAAAAAGGTGGAGGAAAGAACGATGTCTTTCATTTTCTTACAGTGTTCCTAAATAACACCTAGCTTAGAATTCCACACCCAAATGTGAAAACATTAAGGGTCTGGCATTGAGTAATGAAAGCGTCCATTTAAAAACCTTGCAGCACGCAATTGGATAACACTACAACCAATCACAACAAAACACGTGACATACCAAGACTCCCCTACTACCAGCGGTGCTAACTGGTAGATTAAACTGTTGTCACCTGTTGAGCTCACCTCTGGCCCGCCTATTGATCAATGAAACCCACTGAAACAGTCCAATCAATCTGACTACTATCCATGTACATAATTATCTGTATAAATGCACCTTAGTATCTGTTCTGACTGCACCTTATTCTCTACTGCACTGCATTTTAAATGTAGATATTTACACTCCCAACTGTATATATATCTAGATATTCATATTTTTCAGTAAAATACAATTAATTTTGAAGGAAACATGAATGTCTGCAGCACATTTCATGGTAATCCATCAAATAGTTCATGTAGTTTCAGACAAAAAATGTGTACCTCATGTTTCTGCTGGGAACCATAAATGTGCATGGCAGTTCCTCAAATGGTCACATTATTTAATATATTGATTTGTGTACAGGTCACGTTAATGTTGTTATTTTCGTGTGTTGATTGCACATTTTGAAGTTATGTATTTCAATGGAAAGCCTATTTCATGTACACACAACGTGTCACGTAGCAAGTAGTATGGAAAAGCCGAAAATCCACACAGGGAGGTTGGTTGGGGTGGTGGACGGGTTGAACATAGGACTTTCAACCCAGAGACCATGGACCGCGTCCCGCACGTTAAAGTTCCTTTCCACGTTATTATCTTCCTAACCACAACCGTCCCATTGTTGTCAGCGTGTCCTGCGTGTGACGGTTCGTATCCCAGGATCTTTCTTCCTAACCGCAACAGTCCTGTTGTTGTCGCCGCCGTGTGGCTTTCCCCGTTGTTGAGTCCACCAGAGCAGCCCAGTGTCATGGCAGTTTGTGACACTGGGCTTCTGAGGTTAAATTGCGTGTACTTTTTGCATAGACTTTTTTTGGGATAACTGGAAATGTTGACCTGCAGGTTCTGCTAAAAGAAAATGATCACCAAAGTCACTATGAATTCATCTTCTGTGGACCACAAATGTCTGCCCAAGATGTCGTAGAAATCCATTCATGAGTTGATATTTTTAACCGACCTACATCGCCATCCCAACAGCAAGGCTAAAAATGTACTACAAGTTTGTCAATCAAAGTAAAAATGTTGTATTCCTCTTTCAAATCTCCATTCTCTGTCCTCTGACTCTGTGCTGGTCCTTTGCCTAAACAGTAGCTGACTGACATGTTTACCACACCCCTGCTGGAGTTCCCACTCTGCCCGACCACAAACTGTCACACCCGCAGAAAAGATTAACATCAGCCAACACTGCCATGACGACACCGGTGACAATGATGCTGACAGGCAATACCATGGCGACAGTAGTCACAGGCACACATTTGCGGCGTCAGTAGTCCTTATTTACTTTGCAAATGTCTTTACCAGTGGTGCCCACTTATTACTCTGAGCCTGACTGACATAGTCTTATGGAAAATAAATTGGCAGAACCACACTGGATGCAGGGCATATTACTCATGATTCTGGTTTGGTCCCTGAGGAGAGAAATGAAAGGAGTTGGATACCCGATGATAAGACCTATTGTCATGAATGAGAATGACAGGATGAGTAAAACCCTGAAAAGGGCTCAAAGTCCCTTTGTAGCTGCAGTCAAAGTGCCTCTTGCATGTGCAGGGCTGGCAGCCAAGGATAATGTGCCTCTCATGTCCAAATAATGGCTGCTGTGCTTTGCACATCCTTATAAGATCCTGGCTACACAGTTTACCAACACCAATGTTATCACTTGTTAAGCCTGCATTGATTTCCGGGGGCGTCACGTTTCCTTTTTCATTAAATACTGCTGGGGGAAGAAGTGAGCTCTTTCATGTGTGGTTTGGGTAAGTATTTGTACAGTGACTGGTTATGGGCAATTCCTGGGCTTGGCTTTATAATTAAGGGAAGAGAGGTCTAAGCTGGAACACAGGAACTGAAAGAGGAGCTTATTTTTTGATGAGCCCTGTGAGAACTTTATTGCCTAAAACCTTCTGGATGACAAATAAGCAGCTGGAGCTAGAATCTGAGTATCCTGCAGTCTAGCTTCAAGTCAATGTTAGCATGCTCGCTATACCATATTTTAATCATACATTAGCAGGTGGGTGAATGAATGGGATTTTGAGTGCTTAATGAAACCCGGATAACCCATATTTACATAAAGCAATTGAGGTCTGCACAATCCTTAAAGGGTACTTTTTTTTTTCAACCAGGACCTTATTTTCCTATGTTTATGTGCTTATGTGACTAAGGGAAATAGCAATCTTAAAAATTGGTCTGGTATTAAGCAAGATTGCTGTAGCAGCGGCGCACAAGCTGCTATGTAATGTCAATGGGCAATCGCGCACGTTCAATTTACAACCACAAAAAGGGCTTGTTTTGCCAGTGACAGGCTCAAATTATCATGTGTCTGGAAACATTACGGAAAGGATCCCTACAAAGGTTGACCTTTTTGTTAAAGAGTAAGATCCTTTTCCTTCCCAAACCCACCAGACTCCACTTAAATAAACCGTTTTTCTATCATTGTAAATAAAAAACTTCATTCAAAGTTAACAAAAAACTAAATAAAACTATCAAAAGACGTCTTGGTTTGTCTTCCCACTGTTCCAACAATCACCCCTCTGGTTTGGTTGAAATAAACCCTTAGTTCACCCATTTACATGTTGAAATATGCTGTCTCTATACGTGCTTAAAGTGTTGTTTTTTTAAATGGAGTCTTTGGCAATGGCAATTTCAGGGCTGTTTCTGGTTAAACTACATTTTTCTTATTCTTCGACAAAATGTCTGTCTCTGTTGGGATCCTTTCCATAATGATGTCAGACACTTAATAATGATCGTAAGCGTAACTTTTCGTGGACTTAATTGACGATGCATATTTGCCCTATAGGGTTACATTGCAGCCGGTAACATCATTCATGTTCAATACTGAACATGATTTGTTCACAGTAGTCAGTGGAGACATCAATGCATGGGGAGATGGGGTCCATGTTGAAAATACCAAAATTACCCTTTAAGAGGAAAACATTAAATGCAAAGCATAACGTTATGCTAAAGTTAGCAGAGAGTCCAGATCAGAACTCACAGGAAACTTAATATTTTTTCAAATGATGGAAACAAAAGGACGCTTTTACTTGTGGTAGCTGAGCAAACGCCTGCCTTGATCCCTCTGAAGTCCTCTTTAACTGCAGATTAATGTTCCATATGCAACCTTCTCTTATCAGAAGAGAAAAAGAAATGGAGGTGACCCAAGCTCATAATGTTTCAATACATTACCCCTGTGCTCAGAGCATGCCTGGCACTAATGCCCCACCTGTAGCACCGCATCTTGTGCCAGCACGTCTGACTCAGGAGTAATATCCATTTTGACTTGCTGAAATATTCATTGGCACACCTTGGGTGCACCAGAGGAGGTGTATAGTGTGTCAAATAAGGATATGGCAGCAGTGTTCCTGGAAATGCAGGCTATCGCAGTGAATCATTGTAAACCTGAGCCTCAAACATGTTATCAGGCAAAATGAAGAAAACAGAGACTGATTTGTTCAAGCTGCTTATTTAGAAAAATACTTTTTACAGCACTTGTGATTCAAGAATTGCTCTGAGGGTGAATTTGATGGTTCATGCACACACACACACACACACACACACACACACACGTACTGTATATAGGTACTTGATTCACTATGAGGCCTCTGTTACTTGTTAGCGAGATGGTGAGCAACCCTTCGCTCCAACTGCGTTCTACTGCGCTCATTATCTTCCCTTATCCCGATAATGGATCTTCTTTTCTTTTAAATTCAAACTAGCTTACGAGCTAAGGATTGCATGCATGTGTCTGTGTGGATGCATTTTTAAGTTTGCATGTGGATGTTTGTGAGCGCTTTCATGTTGCCATTACTTATGTACATACATAGAACTGTACTGTATGCTGTACTCCCTCCCTGTTTTGTGTTGCATGTTTAAAATGCAACAAATTGAAATAAAAAAATTACTGGAAAATGTGTGTCCCTAGATCTAAGCATTTACTTTGGTGTGTAAATAAAGATGGTCAAAAGAAAAAAAAGTAAGATACATGTTCTACATTTGTTTATTATTTAACAAGAAATATGTATAAGAATAATACATGTGGGAAGAAGTAGTGCAACAGATGTGCATATAAGGTGCCTAGCAGAAGCTAATTTTCAGCATCTGTTGCTAAGCCACTAAATGTAAGTGAAAACTAATGAAAAAAGGAATTACTACTGTAAAAGTAAATGCATGAAACTAAAACTTGTTTTATCGTCAGTGATTACTGATACTCTGCTCACGTGGCCCCTCTGTAAACAGATGCCTGTTGTAGGAAAAAACATGGTCCACGCGAAAGACTTGAAAACAGGTTTGACAGATGTCATGTGCTCTATAATGTATATTCTATATTGAGTTGCCAGATGATGTACACATGACCATCACGTTCTACTTTCTTAACACTTTTATTGTCTTTTCTTTCAGTACCCTCTAGTATCCCTCAGGTCAAATTGACCCGGGACTTATTTGAGATACTATGTTTAGGGAATGCAATCAGTCTCAACTAGAACACAATTAAAGATGGATGTGTGATTTGTTTTTTGTCATAAGGTCATAATTCATGTTAAAAATCCACTATGTGATCATTCTTATGGTCATATCCAGAACAATTTGCTGAATTTGCTATCTGAACTGAGTCAGGAATACATGTTTATCACAGAAAATAAGGTAAGGCCATTGATTTTCAGGTTGAAAAAAAGTATACTTGAACCATTTTTCTTTTTGTAAAAATGTGAAATGGGTCAATTTGAAATGGGTCAATTTGACCTGAATGAAAAAGGGTTAAGACCATCATAGTCTTGTTCTGATCAAACTATATTTGATGCAGTTTCTGTCTCCCTAATTAGAATTAAATTATTTTCCTGGCTCCTGGGTTTGTGACAAGGTTTGTCTTTCTCCTATCAATATCAATCCATCAGTGCTCATGCATTCTTGTTTTTTTGCAGATTTTTGGACGAGAGGGCGGAGCTGGGGAGGGTGACGCAACCAAGCCAGTGTTGTTTATGGTTGCAATGGCGCTGCGCTAAGCTAAACGCTAAAGAGAAAAGTTATTTCAAAACATTCAAAAGCGAGTCATCTGGAGTTTTACCTGCGGGTAAACGCGGCTCTCGACTTACTGCCGCCATTCATCTGCGTGAATGACATTACGGAAAATTTGCAAACTTTCCCACAAGTTACCAGAAAATGCTGGCTAGCTACAGTAGCTCTCTTTGGTTGGCAATGCGCTACAAAACGTTAAACAAGACCTTTCTAGACAACCATAATGTTAATATTAAAATGTAATAAAGTAAAAAGACAGGGAGAGAGTTACAAAAACATAGTCTAAAACCCAAAACAAATTCACGTTATTTTAATGTACACAGGGCCATGGTTAGCATTGCTAAGCCTCTATCATAGTTGACAGGTCGGGGTGTAGCCACGCCCTAAAACATCCCCTGCTTTGTCAATTCCAAAATAAATGGGACCATAATTTACAAAATGACCATCACTGTGTATTAAATATAACTTGAAAGTAGAGCAGTTTTTTTTAAAGACTTCTATACAAGACGACTTCCAGTGTCAATGCGTAAAAGTCCTCGACAAATCTAACCCACCTAAACATTGACAGCTCTATTATGTAAAAAAATTATTAACATTACATTTTATTAACAGAACAGTTAGAATGGATTACATGCATGTAATCCATCTTCCACGACAGTACATGCATGTCGGTGCCTGTATGTGGTGTGCAGTGCTGTACATGGGTGTTACCTCTGTGCATCATTATCTTATAGGTCTGTTTGTGTAGTGATATTATGGGCTTGATTTTTGACAAGGGAGGCGTGGCCCCCCCAGATAATCACACACTTTACAACATGCAATTACATTTTATTGTTGAGGAATCCATACGGGCCTATCAAGCTATACCATTACAAACTGGTTTTCATAGGCTTTCCTAAATTTTATTTTTCCTCTAAATTCCTGATTGCATTGTCTCACTAGCTAAGTTTCCATCCACTTGTCAATCGAATTATCTGAAGTTTGGTAAAAAACTAATGCAAATAAAGCTCATTAAAGTGTGTTTCCATCCACCGGCTTTAAAGTGAATAAAAACTTGTGCATAACAACATCACACGCTTTTTTGTGATCAAATTGGTATATCGAATTGATTTTAGACATTTTAAGGTGTTTCATTCAGTTTCACACTAAATCACACAACATTCAGCAAAAGAAACATTTGCATACAAAGTTTTCTAGACCAAATGGATGTCTACCAACAAATGATCAATATTGCACAAGTTGTAGTGCTTATGTGCCAGCTGATAGCGACACAAGCCATAGCTATAACAGGAAAACAACGACGCTATCAACCCATTGCTATGACGATGCAGATGCAACTTGCCTTTTATTTTCCATCCAACACCGCCGCAAGACTCTTTTTTGAGACATGTCTCACTGTTTGAGTGCCTTCCATTTACTCTGGAGGACGTCCCACGGCTTGTCCTAACCTTTGTCAGCCATTTCCTTCGAGTTCCTGATAAATTAAATCCAAAAAGTCTCTTGTCTCCTCGTTCATCCACTTCTATCTGTCTTTGTTGACACCCGCCATGTTTGCAAACATAGGGTAAATACTTGGCGTAAATTAAGTAAAATTTCTTCTTCGTTTTGTGGTGGGTTGCAACCATAAAATAACCTCAAACTTAATCGCAATTCATTATTTCTTCGGCAAATATTGTTTCCAGCGGTGTTTATTGCATGAGCCGCGTATCGATCAAGATCAAATCCAATGAGACCGAACGTATTTCCTTTGAGTCGATATTCATGAAGTTCCATCAAATTTGACTGTTTCCATAAGGCATTTTTCATTTGATATCACTTAATTTGGATAAAAACGTGTGGATGGAAACATAGCTACAGTCAGATTCGTCACTGTGCCGTCTGGAAACTACTTGCCAACCACCTGGTGTGTCCTGCCCAAATGTTTATCTCATTCTTCATTTGTTCAGCTGTCTTGTTGTCTTTGCAGACTCCCCTTAAAATACACAGAGACAGCACAAAGAGTACACAGAGGCAAACGGGAAAATCTCAACAATGCACTCAGCAGGTTGTGTGATTGGGCAAAAATCACAAAGGCAGAGTAAAATTCTTCCCCTCAGAGTGTCGGTTCAGAAATGCAGGATGATTTACATGTGAGAAAAACAACTTTACAGGAAACTCCACCTTCATGTGGCGTACTCTCTACTTCATTTTAACCAAAGCGACGCTCTGTGTCCACACCGCAACACTCCAAACAGAACCAGAAGTGAAAAGAAGAGGGGGTAAAAGAGCTTTGAACATCTGGCTGTGGATGAGTAGCGTTATTACAGGGGGAGTGAGTTGCACTGAAGTGCAGCTAGAGGTTTGAGATATTTCAAGACAAAGGTCATCCGCTAAACCATTCCCTCTCTCATATCTAGTGTCTGTAAACATTCAAAACCGGCAAGAACTGTTCCATTACCTGACACCGCTAAGGTTGATTTTCTGTAAACACATCCTGGGATCGTAAGAAAAATGGGATACCATCCACCTTTTTTTCTTTTTTTTCACCCTGTTGTAAAGTGAAGCTCATGTCTCTGAAAAATTCCACAAGTGCTGCATTGTTTTACCGTGTCCGCACACACACATCACATGCATACCTGGCCCACAGTGGCAACGGTGCTGTGAACCAAAGCCAAATACCGGCATCTCGTTCCTAAAACATACAGCACATGGGCAAGTTAAATGCAGTGTTCTCATGGCATGCATTACACAGTAGTTTGAGTGATGGGACGCTTTGAGCCGCTTAAATGGGATTCTTAGGTCAGTACTGTGAAGAGCGATGCCGGCGTAGAGCTGTTCCCCGTTCCTCCTTCAAACATTGTTTTGCCATTTGGCTGCGTGCCTGCGGTCCGATATGCTTTGTGTTCCGTGTTTTCATGGCTCGATAGACAGACAGAACCCCCCCTCTTCTTTCCTCCACCTCCGCCCACCCTGGGCTTGGCACCACCAGCTGTTGAATGCATCAGGCCCCAAAATGGCTCCTCAGCTGCTGCTGTGGCACACAGAGAAAAAGCCTGACAGACTGAGCAGCTGCTGGGCTGAAACGGAGCAAGGTCACTCGGAATGAAATTTACCGCTACTACCTGCTGAAAACACTGCCGCCGTTATTAGATCACTCCAGCTCAGGAGTGTAACACTGATGTCATTTGGGCAGGTATTTGTGTGTGTGCATTCACACACACAAATACTGTGTCGGTCCTCAGACGGTGCGGCAAAAACGGAAGTCTGCCCATTCATTCTGAATGAGGGTAGACTGTCTGGATAAGGGCTGCACAATACATTTTTAAATTTTTTTGTCATTGCAATATCAACTGGCTTAATAAACACATTGCGAAACACTACAACGTGTCGCAAAATGCTTTTTTAAGGTACAGTAGTTGACAGAAAGTATCAGTAAAAAACAAGAAAATGTTACTATCATTTTTTTTCGATGGTGCCTTTTGTGTTCAGTTTAATGTTTAATTTGTATTTATTGCAAGTAATATTGTTATCGCACTATTCAACAATGTTGTTGCATGCAGCCTTAGTTAAGAATGCGGCGGAGGGGGCCACAGGGGGTAGCTGTCGAAAAGTTAAGACCGATTCAACTTTTGGAGAAACGCAATGTAACTAGTGATCAACATTGTCATTCTGTTTTGAGGCGGTGTGTGCGAGTCCAGTACTGTACACAGGAAACATCACTGTCGTCATCGCTGTCACAGAAAAGCTTTAAACCACAAAACATAAGCACTGAACTGCCCGGGAGTTTGTGTAAAAGCTTGACTGTTTCCTGCCAAAAGTCACTTTTTACAAAGAAATAAAGTTGCCTTCAAGCGGAGTTGGAAATGTAGAGAACTGTAAATGATCTGATGGAAAACAATAAATGTAAGATACAAAGTGTACTTGTGCTACATTGGGGGAATAAATGACAACAGGGTGTCACACAATTTCAGTGACACTCCCACTTGCACCAAGGCGAATCACTGGATCAGACCAAATTTTCTGGTCATAACGTGTCCTGATTGAAAAAAAGGCCGAAAAGGCAGATAGATTAATAATCCCAAATTTCACATTTTCAGACTATTCTCAGAAATACTCAATATCATTACAGTTTTAGCTTGTAAAGCATCTACAATTGGTAATAGGATTGGCAGCATTTGTAATCAGATTCATGTAATTATGCCACATGGAATTTGCCACTCTCCAATGTTAACTGCAGTGGCAGCGCAGAGATAAAGAGTGGACAGCTGATTTAATCTTGCAGTTCACACAGTGAACACTGCCCTGTGACAGAGTAGCACTCCACCACTCCAATGTTAGGGCTTTGGGGACGGCTGTCACTAATAAACCAATCAATGGTGTCAAGTTCACGGAACATGTGGCACAAGGCGATATGATGTTCGCTGGGGAGTCCGATTCAGTTTACTCAGTTGGTGGATAGCTTAGTGAGCCAACCCAAGGGTATAGGATCTCAAGCAGCCATTGAAAAAAACATTGAGATTGTGATTTGATTAGAAAATTGTATTTAGAAGAAAAATAAACATTCGTAGCCTATATGATTACAAATTGGTGTCATGTAATCTTTGGTATATTTATTGTCATAATAACCAGTAAAACCAGCTACAATAGGCTGACCGAAAAGGATACACCTCTTACTGAGTCAGTTGTTACACCCTAAAGTCATATGTTGCTACAGAGATTCTATAAAAACTAGCAAGCATGAAGTTATGGCAGAAAGTTATGGACACATGGTTAAAATAATCAGGTTAAAGCATAGACTGTGAAAATAGCAGATGTAGTATGGAGCTAGATTTGTTTCTTTACATGCGAGAAAATAAATTATCTGGGAGAAAAAAATGTTTGTGAGAAAAAGTGATAGAAAAAGTTATCACACTCTCAAATATATGTATTTTTGCTATCAGTATAAAAAAATTATCTCAAAAAAATGTGTTTCTCTCAAAAATGTCTATGCTCTCTATTGTTTTTGCTCTTGTCTCAGGATTTTTCTCTTGATGTGAAAGTATTGTCATGGCCGGGGCCACGTTCCTATTGGCCAGTTGGGTAAGGACCGTGTTGTCTTGGGAGTCCAGCTCGGCCAGCGGGGGGGAAACATTGCTAGAAAGCTTTGCTGCCAACCATAATTTACAAAAGGATTATAATGCCAAATTAAAAGAACGACAAGCTTTTTTTATAGACTTCTATGCAAGACAACTTCTTTTTGCAATGTCAATGCGTAAAAGACATGTTTTGGCAATGAGAACAAGCTAGCATGCTATTACTAGCATGTGCTACGGTTAGCCACCTTGTCTTGGCTAGTGATCTAGGGAAGCCATGCAGATTTTGAACAGCTCACCCGGAGACGCGAAGCAGGACACATTCAGAAACCTCAAAACAGCATGGGTAGTATTTTTCCAAGTTTGTATGTGTGTGGAAGCACCAGAGACACCAAATAAAAACCCCAAATCCCGCAAAAAAAGGGATTTGTTTTCATAATTTTGGCACTTTAACAAAAACACAAAAATGAACAACAGGCAGTGTGCGGTACATCAGACAAAGATGGTCGGAAACCACCGAATCAAATGAACTGGGAATCAATATGGCACATACAGCTTTCGGCTGACTGACCCACTTATTAAGGAACACTAAGTAGTCCTTCTTCGAAAAGGTCTGATCCTTGGAAAGTCTGTTTGATTGACTCCAACAACCCCTTCCCACCCACCCACTTCTGTGCTAAAAGGGTGTTTCCTGACAAGTGAGGTCGTTTTACATTTATGCGTTAAGGGTTTAAGGCCAAGGCTTAGGTTCAAAATTTATTGGCTATTGTATAATGTTTCACGCAGGAGTCTGGGTGACTTTGCCTTGTGTTTAGCCTTCGGCCCACACTCAGGAAAAGCTGATGTATTTTGATAGCAGTGAGAGTTGAAGCTGTCAAAGACTTAGCCTGAGGGAAGCTTACCTTTTAGCATGTCTGACTCATTACGTAAACCTGTGTCACACAACAAAAGCAGCTCTGTGAGCGTCCCGGCACTGCAATTATCTCGGACTTTGCATTGACAAATTATTTTTTGGGTTGCAATTCACAGAATATTAACCTCTATGGCGCACGGTGCTAATTAATGCGTCTCATGTGTGAGAGTTATGCCTTCAGAACATGTGTGCACAACACACCATCCTGTGAGGTTGGAAAATGTCCAACAAGGAAAATTGGTGAAAGTTATTACGCTCAATCCAATAACTTTCTTGTAAGAGCAAGAACAGCTAAAGGCGGCAAATAGCAATTTTCTAATTTAAAGATATTTATTATAATCCTTTGATTTGGCAGCAAGGACAAGTATCAGCGTGGGCAGTAAACAACACATGACTGTGAATGACTGTACTGTCACTGCACAGCCGCTCTCAGTAATGGCTGAAGTCTCTGAATTCTCTGCGCTGATCCATTGGTCACTGAACACGCTCATTGTTGACAATGATCTGTGCTGAAATTAAATGTTTTTTTTTATCGTTGCCTTGAACTTATTCAACAGGTTCACGTGCGCTTGGATAAGAATTTCTTTCAGCTTGTTTTCTATCTGAGCTCCTATCTTCTGTATAGTATATTTCCTTTCAATTTAACTCCTGACAAGTTTCACCGCTTAGTTCCCATCGCTCCCTTCCATCTTACTCACACCAAAAGATCATCAGGGGAACTATGAGAAAGTGCCCTGCAGGTTTTCCTGTCCACACGTTCTTGCAATAAACCCTTGAATGTCAGTGTTAAAAGCTGAAGCCAAACATCCACCCAAGCAACACACTGCCAGACTCTGACTTGCACGCTCGGTACGCACACAGCTAATAACCCCCTAACCCAGCATGACACACTAATGAGTCATATGACTGGCCATGTGTGTGTCAACCACACAGATGTTAAGTCAGGAAAAAACCTCTTGTTAAAGTCGGTTGAAATATGGATTCAAATTACGCCTTAACTCTCACCAATCTTTGCATCTAGACAAACAGGAAATCAGCTTTTTGCGGTCCCAGGAATGTATAACGAAGCCAAGCTGATCTGTAATTTTGTTTATTGCAGGGCTGCATTAGGCTCTCCACCAGCTGCCTATTTTGGTTTCCGTAGGCCTTTTGCTTTGCTTTTCAAGCCCCCTTGTTTGATCTTTTTGCTCACTTTTTCTTGCTGATTCCCCTGCATAATCATCACGCTTCACCGTCACGTACTATCGTCCCAACTTGTGTCGTGAGTTTTATACTTTTGTACTCGGATAAACAATTTACAAACCTCTGATCTGCCAGCCGCACACATACAGACACACAGGAGCAAATTACATGGTCCGGGTGTGCGTGCTCCTACGAAAGCAGCAATTATTGTACATTTTTTACATCGTAAACACAATTATGCAAATGTGTTGATTTGGATCTGTTTTCGAACAGGACAAAGTTGAAGGGCGACTGCTCTGCTGTACAGAGCGTCCTTGTTGACGCACTTCAATTGAGAAAAGTCACATACTGTGATGGCCTTCAGGCATTTCACGCTTCTTTAGCATTCTGTCTTTTTCCCAGACAGTAGAGTTTTAAAAGAAAAAGATAATAGAAGGAGAGAAGTTGTAGTGTGTTGGGTTTTTCTTGGCTGCTCATTTGCTTTACTCAAAAATAAACACCTTAACTAATTTAAGCTTAGTGCCAATTATGTCAAATTATAAACAGTGGACGTGGTAAAATTGTAAATGTGCTAGCTGTCTATTGTTAGCATTTAGCTCAAAGCATAACTGTGCATAAAGACAGCCGCTAGTATGGCTGGAGACTGTAAAGCTACTTTACCACTGGACAAAAAGACGCTAACATCTAACCTTTCACATGCAGTCAAAACCTGCAGATGGAAATTAGCCCTCGGGCTACAATCTGGCACATTTACGTGGACTGCTGTACTTGTTCATCAATGTGCATTGTCCTGAATTAATAAATTAAATTGAAAATTAAAGAAACCCTTCCATTGCCGCCCCGTGGTCACCATTTTTAACAAATGACTAATGAATGACTAATGACTAAATGAACAACTTCAAGATGTGGTTAAATTCAAAAACCTTTTTAAAAATGTATGTAACTGAGAGAGACTGGTCGTTGTGTTTTTCACCCTAATATTCGGTAAAGTACATTTCTTCACTTAATGTGACATCATTTTTATTCTTTCTTTTTAAAGACATGCATGCTGTATCATTAGGAAGAACATATTGTAATAAGGAGCTGCTGAAAAAAGCACCAGATGGCCCAAATACAACATAAAAAACTAAATAAAAATCTTTAGCAATGACCTTTCGAGGGACCTTTTCTAGGGCGAGAGGACAACATGCATGGAAACACAACAGAGCTGAGCAGCATCAAAGCCCGATTCTTCCAAACACACTTGAAACACTCTAAAAATACATTTAGAGTGAGACGTGTTTGTTGCGACTTCAGCCAGTTTTTGCATTAGCAAAATGATCCACGCTCAATATCCCCAAGGTAATATCTTAATCACACACCTTCAAATACATCCCACAAGTCTAAAGCGAAGCAGCGAGGAGACCTTGATTCTCTGCTCCCCCCACTAATTTGAATAGACCTTCATGTGAGCATTATTATTAATTCATCAACCTGTCGGACTGGGGGTTTTGACTTTAATACTTTTAAAGATTGAGCTATCTTTGCCAGCAAGATTCTGAGTGATTAATGATTGAGCAGAGGTCAGAGCATCATCCTGGTCCACGACACCGTCCCGTCTGGAGAGGAAAAAAAAAAAAAAAATCTGAACCGATTGAAAGCCTGGTACAGAATTCCAAATGGTGCCAACAATTGTATTGCTGTGTTTGGCTGATCATCAAAGTATTAGATTCATAAGACGGTATCAGGAAAGGCAGAGGTGAACACAGCAGCATTGCTTAGGCCGCTGTGTAGAGTAGTAACTCTCCTGTCTTAGCTTCTCTGCATTGGCTTCCTGTAAAATCTAGAATAGAATTTAAAATCATTCTTCTTACCTACAA
>NC_048424.1:18236055-18305402 GCF_013103735.1 Etheostoma cragini
TCTGTAAAGTGTCTTGAGATAACTCTTGTTATGAATTGATACTATAAATAAAATTGAATTGAATTGAATTGAATTAACCCTTTCTCAGTCTGAACTTAGCATATAGGGTAGCTTGGGCAGGGTCTCTCAGCGTCAGATATAGCATCGCAAAAAATCTACCTCACCAATCTATATGGGACACACCGGGCACAGCAGCACGGAACGCCAACAGCTCGAACCGCGGTGCTGTTAGATGACGTAGAGCGTGGCGAGTAGTTTGAAAGACCAAAAATCTGCATAGGGAGCTTGGTTAGGGGCGGGGGATGGGTCAAACACCACAGGACATTTACCAAGCAAACTGGGTTTGTGTCCCCCATGTCACTTAACCGTACATTTTGTAACCCCATCCATGATTCAATTCAATTAAATTCTGTTTATAGTATCAAATCATATGAGTTATTTCGAGACACTTTACAGATAGACTAGGTCTAGACCACACTCTATAATTTATAAAGTCCCAACAATTCTAGGAATTCCCCAAGAGCAAGTTAGACTATGCGACAGTGTGACCATGCACAAGGCGGGGAAAAACTCTCTTTTAGGAAGAAACCTCGGTCAGACCCAGACTCTTGGTGGGCGGTGTCTTACATTGCCGGTTGGGGATGTGATGCACAGCGCATATCTTTTCCTAAACCCAACTATCACTCTAACAGCCATTTTGTAACCCCACCAACAATATTTTACAAAACCTAGTCTCGCATTGCCAGACTTTCCTTCACAGCGCTGAGGAGGAGGTTCTGGCTAGTCCCCACACAAATGGGAGAAAAACAGCAATGGGAGAAAAACCTACCGGACATCCTGCTGAATAGAGCACCGGCATCAGAGTGATCCCAGAAAAGGAACGTCGAGTATATAGACTATCCTAAACCTAGCCCCCCCTTTCTTGTATGGGGCGCCGTTTGTAAAGCGTCTCACTCTGAAAATAACAGCAACATTTTGTCACATTTAGCTTTAAATAATGTTTAAATAACTGATACTGATACAGAATTTTGAGAGTCACTTTTTTGCACATTTACAACAATATTTGTCAACTTGGAAATATTTTAAATAGTTAAAGCCAAATATTAAATGTTACACCTTAATTTTAAATGTTAAATCTACATGCTAAACCAAAACTAAATGTTAAATCTAAATCTAAATGTTAAATCTAAATGTTAAATTTAAATCTAACTGTTAAATCAAAATCAAAATCAAAATCTAAATGTTAAATCTAAATATTAAATCTAAATCTAAATGTTAAATCTAAATCTAAATGTTAAATCTAAATATTAAATCTAAATGTTAAATCTAAATCTAAATCTAAATGTTTTGGGTGAAACTAAATATTTAGCTAATATGCAAATTAAATGCCGGTAACCAGAAGTACCAAAATAAAAGTTTGAGTAGTTTAATTTGCATATTAGCTAAATATTTAGTTTCACCCAAAACATTTAGATTTAACATTTAGATTTAGATTTAACATTTAGATTTAGATTTAATATTTAGATTTAACATTTAGATTTACATTTAATATTTAGATTTAACATTTAGATTTAACATTTAGATTTAGATTTAATCTTTAGATTTAACATATAGATTTACCATTTAGATTCAGATTTAATATTTAGATTTAACATTTAGATTTAGATTTAACATTTAGATTTAGATTTAATATTTACATTTAACATTTAGATTTAGATTTAACATTTAGATTTAGATTTAGCATTTAGATTTAACATTTAACATTTAGTTGTAAAATTTAATATTGGGATTTAACTATTTTAAATGTTTCCAAGTTAACAAATATTGTTGTAAATGTGCAAGAGACTGACCCTCAAAGTTTCATACCAGTTTTTTTTAACATTATTTAAAGCTAAATGTGACAAAATGTTGCTGTTATTTTCAGCATGAGCCGCTTTACAAACGGCGCCCCATATTCTTGTGCCACATGTAAGTTAAACACATACCCAGAGTATTAAAAAGTTGCAAGTCCTGATGTCAAAGGAGACTTTGTGTCAGTAACATATGCCAAAGGCACCTGACCAAGCTTTTTGAGAATATGTGTAAAGTAGAGCATCTCTGACAATGCCAAGGGATGAAATCTGGTTACACACAGCTCTAAGCTTATCCTATCTGTGTGATGGTTGCTTTTGTCTGGCCTCAAAGGCTTCTGAGTTTTAGAGTCACCTTAAACAGAGGGAGCGAGACAGGAAAGTCTCAGAGATGAGGAAAAAGAGAGCAAGTGGTATCAACATATGCACAGACAGCGAGAAAGAGCCTTCGCGGATTAATCAGAAGGAACACACGCTGCAAGCTCAGCTTCTTTTGCTTTTCGTCTCTCTTGTTGCATCTGCACAAACTCAAATGCAACACAGCAGCGGTAGGAGAAGTATTCAGGTTCTTTGCTTGAGTGTTTAGGCCTTTCATTTCAACTGGACTTGTATTTATATTTTATAAACTATATGTGTTTTGTGTTGTGTTGAGCTGGGAGGAGGCCTCAGGGAAAAGACCCCGGACTAGATGGAGGGATTATATCTCCAACCTGAACTGGGAACGCCTCGGGATTCCCCAGTCGGAGCTGGTTAAAGTGGCTTGGGTAAGGGAAGTTTGGGGTCCCCTATTGGAGCTGCTCCCCCCGCAAACCGATACCAGATAAACAGACAAAGATGGATGGTGTTTTTTGTACACAAATCTTAATTTGTAAAGGGTTGTGGAGTAAAGAGTACAATATTTCTCTGTAAAATGTAGTGGAGTAGAAGTAGAAAGTGGCAAGAAAAGAGAAGACTAAAGTTGCTCAAATTTGTACTCAAGTGCAGTACTTGAGTAAATGTACTTAGTAACATTTCAACACACAGGCCAGAGTACACTCACATAATCCTCTACAAACACACGCGCACACACACACACACACACACACACACACAGCAGCTCGCAGGAAGCACACATCCCTCCACACTCGAACTACCAGACACGTTGTAGACAAAAGATAAAACACGACCTTTTGAAGGTTTTCTTGTACCAATCTTTGGAGAGATATTGGGGCCTCTGTGATGCGGTGGTCTTGTTTTTGGTATCTGTGTGTCTGTGTGTGTGATGCCTGGCCTTTCATCTCAGGTGATGTGATTCCTTCATCCTGCTCGGCCCCTATGTAACTAACTCTCCACCTGCGCTTTGATGTCTGTCCCTCTGTTGGTATGTAGCCAAGGAGCCGTCACTGCGCTGTCAGCAAAGTACACAAGAGGCCATGTTCCCTGATGTGTTTGGGAGCCACCTGTAAAAAATCACAAGACGTCCACGCTTTCAGTAGATTCTGGGGCTGAACAATTCGGGGGGGGGACGTAATTGTAATTTTTCTGCCAGATAATGTGATTTGATTTGCAAAGGAAAAAAAATAATAATAATAATGTTCAACATTCACTGTGTAACATGTCATGGAGCATTATAACATGGGACACCATCAAAACTGCTCAGTATACCTATGCAAGGATCAGAACATAGATATGAACTGCCAGCAATACATGTTTTTCTTTTAATTAGCATGGGACATTGAACACGGAAAACTGATCCCAAAAGCTAAAGTTATAATAATATTATAATAATAAAAAACAATTATGTCCGTACTTGCCTGTAAATTGAAATGTGTGATATGCCAAAGTTCAATAGCAGCATCTACATATTTTTCCTTTCACGATCATGTTAAATAAAGTAAAACTACTCACAATCGGACATTTTGACAAGCAATCTAGGATATGAAACGTTATTCCAGCATTTAGCTTATGAGAAAAAAAAAACAGTAAATGAATAGAGGAATAAAAAAGTTTAACTTAATGTACTTAAAAACTAAATATTGCACGTTTGATTTTTTTTTCATGACATTTTTACCAGCAGACTTGAAGAGGAGCTTGTCAGTGGATTCGTATGAAATGTCAAAGAAGACGGCAGACTGAGATAGTCATCGGGCAACAAGCAGAGACTCGCACTGAGGTTTTATTTTCACAGAATAACTCAATCTTTAGAAGTTTTAAAGTGCCAACAGGATAGAGTTGCAGTAATGTACACGTCCAAACTGAAGACAATCTGTTCTCGTCTGTGACAAGAGATGATTCAATTTCACTGTACACAATGCCAGAGGCGTGTTGGAACCTGACATTCCCCTGCCAGTCACAATTCACTTTGACTCCCTGACTTATGCTTTAGCTTCCCTTTACGGTGGTGCAAGATTTCCCAACTGTTGCCGGCCCTTGAACTTGTTTCTTCAGGTCTCAAAATTCTCATGCCCTTAGCAATTAGAGAGTCATCAAGTTGTCAAGCTAATTTTAGGCTTGCATACTTTTGTCTTCTTTTTTAAGAAGTTGGACAAAGCTTGTCCTGTTGTGAAACATTTGGCAGATGAGAAAATTGATATTCATGACTCATAGGTTTTTTAATTTTTTGACGAGAGTATGTTCTCTATGTAACAATTTGGTTCATTAGCTACCCTATGAAACACAAAAAAATGCTCACTTTTCTGCCTATACATAAAAACTGAAATTCATACGCAATAAAATGCTCCCTTTCTTAGTTCAATGCATTCAGGGATTTAGCTGCTAGAGCCTTACTTGGTCTGGTATGACCAGTAGCGTACGATGGCTAATGTTGGCTAACTTTTGATGGATGTTGTTGTGTTACTGACATTAGCAAGTTAGTTTAACTTCATGACCCTTCTCTTCTTGTGCTCCTGCTAAATTTTAGCATGAAACAACAATTCAATGATTTATCACAAAAGCAAAACAGGAAGTAAAGTCACATCAGGTGGGATAAGTTAAATTTGTGCGTAGAACATAGCAAAGTTACCTTGCTATCTATCTATCTAGCTAGCTAGCAATTAGCAAAGTGACGTGTGCTGTGCAAGGCGAGAGATGTAGTTCAGCAGATCTGTAGTTTGAATGGACAATTCCACTTCCAACCTGTAGGGGGACCAAACAGGAAAAGTGCTTGGGTGTTCCTTTAAGGAAAAAAATCCAATGGGGGGCATTAGAGCGGGAGGGCCTCTCTATAGTGCAACCAATTTATCTACCAGTGTTTTTTTGTGTCCAAATTCTATCCATCAATGATTTTGTGTCTCAGTTCTAAAAATCCCATAACAGTAATGTCTTCAAAGCAACTGACTAAAAGAATATTGGGAAAGAGAGGTAAATTCAATGTACTATTATTCCGTGCTGTGACTGCAACTTTCCCTAATTCGAGCAAACTACTGCAGGTGCTTCATCTCTTCTTCACTTTGGACCGAACATCCTGCTACACACTCCACTGTGATTAGTGTAAATGAAGTTGCAACTAATTGCAACTCTCACTAATTACTTGCATGGAGTATGTTAAACATTGTAGAAAAATATCTCAGCATGGTAGATTGACAGACTTATTATTGGAACAGTCACATTAGTAATGACTACAAGCATACAGTAAACCGACCATGAGCCACTGCAATCAAGCTCAGAGAGGTGAGTGCCCCAAGTTGTCATGGATACCATCTGCGAGGGTTTTCTACAATGCAATAAGTCGGATTTTGCAGGAAAAAGCATACATGCTATATTATGATATTTCTGCAAAAAGAATTGCTTAAGTTTGAAGCTAAAGTTATTGCTGTGGATTAGAAGTAGTGTAAAACAATGCAAATGTTGTGTAGCTGTGATTACTGTAACTGTCATTAAGTGTAAATTATTGTTATTGAGTAATTGTGGAAATTTAAGTGTTTTGTAATTCATTCATATTTGATATATATGCAGTATTTTAGTGTGCGTTAAAATGTCAACCGTTAACGCATTTTATGTATTTTAATTTGCCTCAAAAAAAGAGCCTTTGTTTAATGTCTTCAACCGGGCCATCTTAAAAGTATCGTTTCAGCACCGATATAAAAAAGATTTAAAAACGTGATACCTAACCTAGTCATGCTTGTAGTGAAGCACCAGCACACTGTTAACATGCTCTTTTAGAATTAATAAACAAAACAATAACCGCAGCATTGTTCTTCTTCCTGCTTTTGACAACGTTTCAGTTTTAAATTGGCATAGTGGCAATAGAGTGTAGCAAAACAGTTGAATGTTGTTGTGTTTATGGTAATTTATTCTAATTGTACTATTTCTAGAGATAGCGTGTCACTGGCCCAATCAACCCTTATATTCACTTAAACAGAG
The DNA here is from genome assembly GCF_013103735.1 of Etheostoma cragini. NCBI lineage: Eukaryota > Metazoa > Chordata > Actinopteri > Perciformes > Percidae > Etheostoma > Etheostoma cragini. The sequence continues at coordinate 18,242,247 of NC_048424.1, forward strand.
AGAACCTTGGGAAGATGAGGGGCCATAGGTAACTCCTACTTCAGTCACTGTGCCAACCAAGCATTCCTCTTGACGCCTAATTAAGAAATGATTGCGTATACTTCACCATATATAGTCTAATGCAGTGTTTTGCTAATGCCCGAACTGCCCCAGACTTTTACTATCTTCTTAGTGGTAATTAGCTGTTTAGTGTACTCAAATCCTTTTTTCACATGCAACCAGGGTATGTGGTAGAAACTGATTAGCTTTGTCGCAACACAAGGTCCGACCACAACAACACATTGTCTAGCTGTCTTCTCTATATGCTAAGAGGCAGAAACATGGTGCTTGAAAATGAATTAACAAGCTATAAGTTAGCCATCTGCTATTTCTGACTTTTCCTAAGACATATTTTCAAACCAACTCAAAGATGTAAAATAATACAATAAAAATCACTGAGGTAAACCCAGAAGCTAAGAAACATTTTTTTGTACGTGCCAATATACTAAATTATGAAAAAAAGAAGGTGCAGATAATAAGGAAGCACCATTTAAAGGAGGTAGGTGAGAACTGAGAACACATAAAGCATTTCAACATGTCAAAACGTGCTAACTTTACCTGACACTTTTACTGACGTTTGTGAAAATGTAATACTATTTCTAGGAGATCTGTGTTTATAACATTTAGTGCAATCAGGATGCACCAAGAAGTGGTGGCAGTAGCGCATGGAAACACTTTAGCGTCTCCTTAACAACACCAGTGATTAAAGAGCATGCTCCCCTGCTTAATAAGCGACTAATCCTGCTGCCCTTTTGGGCTGTCAGTCTAAATAGATGAGCTAGCAGGTCAGGGATATTCATCAAGGCAGGATCACTGGTCATTGCTATTGTACTGGTTCAACTGTGTGTGTGAGTTTGTGTGTGTGTGTGTGTGTGTGTGTGTGTGTGTGTGTGTGTGTGTGTGTGTGTGTGTGTATGTGTGTGTGTATGTATGTATGTATGTGTGTGTGTGTGTGTGTGTGTGTGTGTGTGTGTATCAATATGTTCATGTTAACAAAAGAGCAAGCTATCCACCACACAGCAAACCACAGACCATATACCAACAAAAACTGTATATGCGTATAGCATCCGTGATGTAACCCACTGGTTTGTGGACTGCCATTTTGAAGAAGGGACTTTTCATTTTGGCCAGAAGTGACCACATTTGGACAAAATGGTGGAGCTGTGGATAATGACGTGTCTAAGTCATTGTCTCTATGGTTTCAATGGCGCTGAGATAATCGCTAGTTGTAGGTTTTTTGACCTTTCAAATGCCAGTCATACGGCGGAGTTTTGCCGGTTGGCAAAGTTGGTCCTTCGGTTATGGCGGCATTCATCTGCATCTACGGCGGTACACAGATTTGCTTGAAAATCGTCAAGTTACCAGCTAACGCTAGTGCTAGCTAGCTAGCTTGGTTGGCAGTACGCTGAACAAGCCATATCACGGCCAACAAAATGTTCCAATTAACTTTGATGAAGTCTAAACGCACAGTGAGAGGAACTAATATGACAACACGGACAAAACCCCAAAACAAGTTCACGGCCATGTTGATGTACACAGTGCCATGGTTAGCATTGCTAAGCCTCTTCCACGATAGACAATAAAGCATGCCCTGCTTTATCGTCAATTTTTTTAATACATGGAACCATGACATAAAAAATGAACATCTTGCTGTATTGAAGAAGACTTGAAACTAGAGACACTAATCTCCTGTTTAATAAATCAGAGTAATTTTCAAATAGACTTCCATAGGAGTAGACTACTTTGGGGAGGGCCTGGTGTAAGCCCCTGCCTAAAATGAGATATAAGCCGGTTTGCACTTCTGCTTTGACTTCACTTTTCAGGCAGGGAAGTTGCTGATTGGTTACTCCGGATATTCCACAGGCTTGTCAGTGTCAATCCTTTCTACCAAAGAAATAGTTCAAATAATGTATTGTATCAATCAAAAATGTTTATAATTAGGTCTGGAGGTGTTCCAGATTAGCAAGGGCAATGGAAAGTTGCTGTTGAAGTATTTTGATAAAAAAAAATGTATGTGAGTATTGTATTGGAGTAGAGGCTGAAAAGGCAGACATGGATAGCTGGTCAATAGACAAATTGAACTAAACTCATCAATGCTAATAGATAAGATAATAGATTTTAATTTGGGAAAGCTGATATTGTATTATATTGTCAATTTCTTTGGCCGTGTTTGACACAACTCTTTATGTTCTGTGCTTGTAAGCTCTAAGTAACATACTCAGCGTACATTACATAAATCCTGGGTGAAGCTAAAAGCACCCATTACTCGTCTGGGAAGTTGACAGACAATGGCAATTGGTTGAAAAGCAACTTAAGTAGGGGTCTGATTGTCACAGGGATAATGTTTCATTTCTTTTGTTGCAGTGCAGGGTGTGACCTCTCACCCCTCTCCTAAATCAGTTGCTGTGATGTGGATCACATTCCTGGCTGTTTACATTATCCCCCTATGCCAGACGTTGCCACCAGCCTTTCACACCTGTCCCGTCATGTCCTCGGAAGGGAGACTGTGATACATTTTGGTAACAGAAAGGCCTTTGTGTGTGTGTGTTTGTGGTGAGAGGGGAGCTTAATGCACAGACATTCACACAAATTCAGAATTGCCCACATGCCAAGACTTAGACACAGCTGAGAGATGGCCCACACAAATTCACGCAGAAACACAGCGACACACATTTGCACACACACTCATGGGGCTGTCAAAGTGTCAGAAGAGGGAGTTATGGAGCTGGTGGATGTGTCTGAACACGGAGGGGAAAGATTCCATTGCCGTAAGGAGTGATAAATGAGGAAGAAGTAAAAAGTACAAGCTCCTCACTCCGACAGAGACGCCGCAGTTGCCCACCGGAGAGACCAGTAAGGCGATATGTGCCGTCACCTCAGTGCCCTCCTTTTCCCAATTCATGCATATACAGTTACAGAAAGGTAAAAAAACAAATATGGATCATTTCGGTGTGGATGTGGATCTTACTTCTGCTCCTCCTTACTTACTCCTGCTCTATGCCTCCTAAACCGCCTGAAAGGAAATGAGAAAAGGACATATATACAGAAAAATGGTAACCATTTCCCAACACAGATAAGGCGAATGTAAATGATACATTTAATGCTTTGACCTTTTAGCTTGAATGTATGATGCAAATCACACAATGTTTAAGCACATATAACATTTTAAATTCCAACAATATACACATTTTAAAGTGCTCATATTATCATTTGACCTGAATATTTCCAGCTCAAATGTTCACGATGTGTGATGTGATATCAGGTTGTGTATTGTAATGGTGTCATTACGATCAGTGATTCTTTTACTTGGAATTCAAATATTTACTTTTAAGTAGACTTGCCATTTTTTAAAGGTGCCCTGCCACACAAAACCATTTTTACTTTTGTGTGTTTGTGTTATGTTGTGAATGTGAAGATTAACTGCTACCTCCTCTGTCAGCTCTAGCCTCTGAAAAGAAATAAGAGGAGAAATCAGGCCAATTACAAAAGCTGGTCAGTGTGATGTCATGTTGGCTGAGCTCATTACTATTCATGAACTCACCCATTTGCGCTGGGTAAAGGATTCTGATAGCCTGGCTCTCATTGGCTAGCTGTTAGCCAATCAGAGTCAAGCCGAGTCTATTTGCAGGCTTTCGATACCACACTAGAATGGCTTGAAACAAGGTAACCAAGGCATTTTTTTACAAAAAATTTTACAGAGTCCATGGTAGAACATCAGACATAACCACAGAGTAATGAAACACGTGTGGTAGGGCACCTTTAACACATGCTCATGTTGTGTTTTTAGGCTTTCATTCTTATGTAAATACAAAAATGTAAAATATTTTGTCCATATCCATATTTTGTTTTAACTAGACTTTCATTTAAAGGCCCTGAAAACCCGGCTTTGAAGTGAAGTGTATGACTAAAGGTGTCCTGTGGAGTTTTCAGTTATCACACATTGTGTATCTTTGAGGTCTTATGGCTTGCCTACTCAGGTGGTGTTTCAGCCATGTATTTAGGTTGTCTGTCTCACACACATTCGCCAAAAAAGATGTGCTTCTATTTTATCAACACAGCTGTCTTCACAGGTCGCATAATAGCTTGAGTTAACGTGTGTAACGTCAACTCAAAAGGCACTTTTACGATTCAAATCTGTTTTCTACCATTTTATGTGCTGTGTGAATTACATGTTACATCCATCTGAGAAGCCATCATTGGAAACTGTTTGAAAAAGGCACTTTCAAAAGAGACCTTGCAGGTGATTGGATGAACCGTTTGTCTACCGTCATCTTGCCAAAGACAGTCAGGAGAAGAGCAAAAACATATTTTTTGTTTTTCCTTTCTGCTCTTCTTTCAATAAAGAAATACTCTCCAGTTCTGACATAACTGATGCATTGCAGCATGTTTGCTAACCTTATATAGCGTTTATTGTTTTGAACGAACAGTCGCCTCTCTGTGCCATCCCTTCATTCCTATAAGAGTTGCTCAATAATGCATGAAGCCAAGAAAGTTCAACTGTGTTAGGCCTCACTATGGGGCCCACAGAGCTGGCGCACTAGATGCCTCCGCCAGCCAAGCAAGCTACTTTCAGTTTAGCTCTCTGGCTGACTTGAATGGCGATTTCATGATTTAATCGTGCGGCTCTTCAAGACTTTCCAAATGTTATCGGACTAAATAGATCAAACGACGACAGTGAAACAAGGGTTAATGGGTCATGACTCTCAAAGAAATGCATCCACTGATCGATGGATGTCTCTTTTGCCATTTAAGTCTATGGAAAACGTCTTTTGGGCCCCATGGCATCACCTTAGGGACGCAGGCGTTTTTGTGTGTAGCCGTTATGTCAATTTGGTTTCAAAGCCTCCTGGGGGCTTGAATGCCCCCCAAATCCAACCAGTGAGAAGAGCTCAGAGATTCATAGAGTGTAAAACTGAACATAGCATTTGTGAGGTGACCCATTGGTTTGTGAAGTGCCATTTTAAAGCCTGGACTTTGCATTTTGACTGTCACCATCTGGATATTTTAGAGCCAAAAGTGACCCTATTTGGACAAAAGGGAAGAGCTGGGCATGATAATGTGTCTAAGCCATCTCTATGGTTTCAATTGTATGTCATTATCACGACTTTCAATTTGATGGTTTTTGCGTGCAGATAACATAACAAATCTTATCCAGGGTAAAACTAAGTTTGTTCTCCATAACAATAGAGCATGCATAAATCATAAATCATCCAAGATGAATCGTTCATCCTACGTTTTATTGGTCTGTACATCCAAATGCCCCTGTAATATCACATTTACTCAGAAAGTATATTCCCTGCTGTTTATTGCTACCTAGAATAGCCTTGTTAGGGTTGAAGATTGCACTGGCAAGTCATTACTGGCATTATTGTTATTGTAGTGAGTGCATTTTTCACATGACAGAAGCTGCTAATATTGTTGCTCATATTCGTCAGTCCTATCTCATCTTTAAATGCTGTATTTCTGAAGAAAATGCTGATTTTCACTTTACTTTTCATTGGATTGAATTTATTTTGAAGCCCACTTGCCTTCCTATTCTACCTTTCCCTGATATCTGGGATGATGCTTACCTAGAAATCTAGACGCACCTTAGAGGCAGCAAATATAATTTGCAGCCAGGGTTAGTAGCAACTCTCCCTTGGTTTGCGAGTTGGAAAAACCAAATTCTGGTCAGGCAAATCACAGAGTCGGTGGGCAGGCTTAACAGAAGGACAGCAGCGTTAGAACGGTCCCAAGTCAATTTCCTGCTACTTGAATTCAATTCAATTTTCAATTCAATTTTATTTATAGTATCAATTCATAACGAGAGTTATCTTGAGACACTTTACAGATAGAGTAGGTCTAGACCACACTCCAGAATTGACAAGGACCCAACAGTTCTAGTAGTTTCCTCCAGAGCAAGCAACAGTGTGACAGTGGCAAGGAAAAACTTTTAGCTCTTGGTAGGCGGTGTCTGACGGGCCGGTTGGGGTTAGAATGAAGATGTAAATGTAAATGTGCTGTATTTATATAGCGCTTTTCCAGTCTTAACAACTGCTCAAAGCGCTTTTACATCTACAGGGAACCATAACCATTCACACACATTCATACACTGTGGCTGGGGCTGCCGTACAAGGTGCCACCTGCTCATCAGATAAACATTCACACACATTCACACTCCGATGCGCAGCACCGGGGGCAACTCGGGGTTCAGTTTCTTGCCCAAGGACACTTCGACAATGACTGCAGGGGCGGGAATCGAACCACCAACCTTCCAATTGGCAGGCAACCGCCCGAAGAGTGGCAATAACAGTCGCAAAAAAGTTTGTAGTAGTTCTTTGTAGTAGTTCATGTTAAAGCAGGGCACTGTGCGGCATTACAAGGTACAGCAGGACGTGGCAGGGCACACCAGAGCGTAGCAGGATGAACATGGCATCGCAGAACGTGTAGCGGGACCATGGCGACAGACGCTACCATGATTTTGGAGCCTCACTGATCCGAGGGAACATGCTGGGGGAAAAAGAACATAAGGACTCCGGGGAATGACTCCCCAGAGCTAGGCTTAACACATACAAAGACAAATGTCTTTTGAATCAGCTTTGGCCGTGACTCTGGAAGACTTGGAGCTAAGCACTGTTGTTCTTAAAAAAGGAAGATGTGTTCAGAGTTTTGCAGACTGGATATGGCAAAGTTTTATCTTTCAACCAGCGTTGCTCTGGTTGGTTGAAGCGCTATCCGACAACCCTCGAATTGAGCCATGTTGTGAGCTCCCAGAGCCAAAATCTTGATGTGGGTCTTGATTGTCAGGCTGTGTTGATACAGTTTTTGTTGGTATATGGTCTTCTCTTTGTGTATTTAGTCAGGACGGCCACAGCTGCTGTATTTTTTATCCTAGGAACATTAAAATGCATCACTTTCAGTGCTTTGGAGGATTGGAGGATTTGTATTAGCCATGCTAGGCAAGTGTTGGCAGAACCAGTCAGGTGGTTGATCAGTCTGCAGCAGGAAATCTCTTAAATAATAAAAAAACTACTGGATGAATTAGGCCTACCGTGATATTTGTACATATTTTGTATGGTTGTTTTAGTCGTGCAACAGAAAACTCAGATTGGGCAGAAAGTCTAGCTAGCTGCCTGGATTTACCCTGCAGAGATCTGAGGAGGATATAACCAAAGTCTTCTTAAATCCACCGGAGTTCAGAATTCCAACACAAGAAAGCTGAATGTAACGGACACCCGGGAGAAAAGTGTGATATCTGGCAGAATTTTTGGCGGCAACGGAGCGTACCCAGAAGAGGAACGTCGCAGATACAGACAAGGTTTAGGCTAACAGTTTGGTGGTAAAAATAACTACTGAGGTGCTCAAAGGCGTTGAAGCCTCATACGACAAAACGATTGCCCCTTTCTCTAAAGACGAATAGAGGCTTTCTCGTCTCGTTCAGGGTCTGAGAGCCGCATCTCAGACCCTGAAGACGGTGTGGCGAACCACATCCCTGACTTGACAGTAGTTTCCAATGAAGCCCATTTAAATTCCATCTCTGATGCAACTTTAGCTTGTTTTCCCTGAACGTGAGCCATTTTAAAAAGCTTTCCTGAACTGGATTTAGGCAGATGTAGTTAAATATTAATAGGAATAAAAGAGTAGAACAATTTTACACAGAAAAATCTCAAAAGGACTACTTTATGTTTGACCTCATATCTCCTATACATGTACACCCGCAGTCACATATATGTATCCTCCTGACATATAATACCTGTTGCTCTGTGTTAAACACCCATTACCACACCGGCTGTTTGTTATCTTGTTCTTTCTTCCTTTTCTGTCCCTCTCTATTGCTCACACTTCACAGCCATCCATTAAAACCAAACACTCATCACAGTCATTGCTGCCCACACACACACACACACACACACACACATCTCACAGCAGTGCAAGCAGCCCGCATCAACGCCAATCCATTCCTCATCGTCCCCACTCAACACCGGGGGTTATTGGACTAATGGGTCTGATGGCACGCCCACTGCTAATGCAAGAATCACAATGTGTACTGGAATACAGGATGACCTGTGTCAGCCCGGAGGAAGAAACTGAAAGAAGGAGAGAAAGAAACTCGAGATAGAGGAAGGAAAAACAGACGTCGAGAGAAAGAGAAGAAGATGGTGAAACTGACATGCTGAGAGATGACAGGGCCAGACTGACAGGAAGCACCAGTCAAAGGGAAATGTGAAAGTGCTTTTTGCTGTAGTCGCACAGCGCTGCTTAGCTGTCAGCACCCCTGGTGTACAATCTAAACATCAGGATCCTTTGATTGGGACATTTTTTTTGTTTTTTTTTGTCGTGCCTTTCGTCTGAGCTCAAAGTAAGTGCTGTCGGATGAATTGAAAGAGCTTCGGGGGGGTTGACGGTTGCACAGTAAAGAAAACACTTGTCTGGTCGGACTTCAGCGTTGTATCTCAGAGCTTGAGTGATTTAAGCGCATTCTTCCCACATGCTGTTTTTAGCGCTCCGCCTTTAAGATGGCAACAGCTTCTCCACCTGACTTTTATTGTCTGAGACTTGGATGAGTTGATTGAGATGATTGTTTTTTTGTTTTTTTTTCGCCTGCTGGAGGAAAAAACTCTTTCATCTGTGCCTCTAAACGAATTATTTCTGTATGCACACATGCCTGAATGCATTGTAGGAGGCCGTAAATGGATTATTGGAAAATTATATTTCTACAAATGCACTCATTACTGAACAAATTAGCATAGCTATGATTTCCTTTTGTCTGTAATGCAATTATGTAATCATCTCTAGGCATGTGTAATGAACACATGACAAAAACAGTAGTGCTGATGGGTTAAGGGATGAACATTTGAGCCTGGAAAGTAAAAAAAAAAAAGAATTCTAGAAACCATTTTTGTACTTATCAGAGAGTCAGAAAATTGCAATAGCAGAGCTCTGTCTCTGCTGATGAGAAATATTCGTTCTCCACTCGTGTATAACAGAAATAGATTTGTTTTTTTTGGTGAACCTGCAAGTATGCGATTCCCCCCCCTCCCTAAAACAGCCTCTTCATGCTATTTTTAAGTGTGTCAGCGCAAACTTACAATGTGAATGTAAATTGTCTCATTCTGTCTCCCAGTGCTATTCATTAAAGCTTATTTCAGTTAAATCCCTCGGAAAAAAAAGGCAAACAGGATTCAAGCTAATGCAAACAGAAAGCATCTGCAGCAGCTTGTGATCTTTTTTAACTAAAGCGGAGAGAGCAAGAGACAAAAAGCACAACAACAGTTAAATGCCTTAAATCTGTTTATAGATGAATTATTCATGTTCGGCTGACTTGATTGCTACAAGGGGCAAACACAGCATTTCTGTTTTCTCTTCTTTTTTTCCCACCGCAGAAGTTTCCAGATAAGGTTTCAGCTTTTCCCAATCAGCTAATGTTAGATGCTTTTAATTAGGCCTCCACCAACCCCCACCCCCGTTTGATTTCTATCACTTTTAAACTTTCCTCCATAGTGATAAACTTATCAGCGTTTTTGCAATTACGCATCAAGGTTCACAGACGGGAGTCATTAATTAGCTATATCTAATTAGAATGTGTTTTCTGTGCTGCTCGTATAGAAGAAATAAAGCGGGAATCAATTTGTTTCTAGGGGTTCGATGGTTTGATTCAGCGTGGGGGCTCGCACACGTTCACGCAAATGTGAGAGTATTTATCGTCTGTATAATTGGATTCTTTGAGTAAGTCTTTTTATTGGAATCTTTTTTTCACTAATGCCTCACTGAGCTTTTATTTTATTTTGTTGCCGATACGTTCGGGTAGATATTCAGCAGTTTTCGTGTTGGTTCATTCAGTGTTAAGTCTGGGGAGACTTGTGGCATAATAGACTGGAAAGGTTAGCCAGTGGAGCAGCGAGCGGCCTGTTCCACTTGAGTCTCTACTTTAAATTGCTGGTATTCATCAACTTAAGTGATGAGTCTGCATGATGAATGGTCTCTCATTAATATCATTATGCTATTAGGCTGCGTCTCTCTCACTCCACTCTTCCTGCAGCATGCATACTATGTACCCACTCGCTTGTGCATTATGTGACTGTTTGCTTTGTGCCCTTTTTCTCTCTGCGTTCTTCTGTTTGCCATCTACACATCCCTCAGCCTCTCCTTGTTTTCCCTTCTTTCTCTTCCAACTGTAATAGATCCGTACGTTTGAAGGCATATCACTACTCAAAACACTGCACAGTAATTCAGAATTTTACCAGTTATAGTCCCAGTAATATTTTGTTCACAGCCTTTAAAGGAAGTCCGTGGAGATGTACAGTCTAACTGGCTGCAAGCAAAGTGAGGACAGATGTATTACCCAAAGAAAATGTCCCCCAACCAAGGTAGCAGGAACACAGAATCCAATGCTAATGCTAATGCTATCAAGCAGTATCGTCCTCACCCAGCAAGCAGCTTATAATGACCAAAATTTACATTTGTTGTTAGGAGGGTACTGGTTTTCAGAGTGCCCCCGGACCCTCACAATACAGTATAACATTAGAGTGGCTTTTTATTGTGTCCAGCCTAAGGCACACCTGTGCAATAACCATGTTGTCAAATCAGCATCTTGATATATCACACCTGTGAGGTGGATGGATTATCTCCTGCTAAGTAACACAGATTTAGACAGATTTGTGAACGTTTGAGAGAAATAAAAAAGTACATTAAAAAAAAGGTCTTAGATCTTTGAGTTCAGCTCATGAAAATTGGGGCTAAAACCAAAATGTTGCGTTTATAACTTTGTTCAATATATGTATATTTGTTGCCTAAACTTAATTAGTTCCGTTTCACAACGTTAAATGTGTGTAGGGTTGATTTGGTTTCCAACTGCAACGGTTACGGTATATAGAACGCTCACATGATTACAACTGGCACCGCTGTCACGTGGCAGAGTCACATGTTTAAAGTGGCCACCGTGCGCCATTTCACAGCAATGATTTGAACTCTCATACGTGTCATTTTAGCATTTATTGGCAATCGACCTATACCGTGATTTATATATGATGATATGATGAAAGTAAAGACATCGAGTAAACATTAGCAAAACGTAACGAAATCATCCGTGCAATTTTAATTTTCTTTTAAACTGTTCATCTTGGGTTTAAACAGTGTAACAGGAAAGTAATGCTAAATCAGTGTCTTTTAAGAATAACAGTGGAACACATCTGGAACACCTGGAACAATGACTGAAAACCAAGTGACAGTGTTAGCAGTAGCGGCTATTCGGGTTCCATCGCCACCCTGGAAGAGGAGTCTTTCACTAAGATGAGAGTAGGAAACAATGAGAGACCCAATTGGAGACTTGGAGGCAAGAACACACTGCTGCCATATTTGCATCATGGGAGTCAAACCGTGTCATTAAAAGAAAAAGACAACAACTCAATTTGTGGCCAACCTTGTAGCCAACCGCCCACCAAGAGCCAGGTTCTGTCCGAGGTTTCTGCTTGTTAAAAGAGAGTATTCCCTCGCCATCACTGCAATAAATACCATGGCTCTTGGGCAAATTGTTGGATCTATGTAAGTTATAGAGTGTGGTTTATATATACTCTAAAGTGTCCTGAGGTAACATCTGTTAGGATTTTATAATAACAATTTATATTGTTTATTGATCCCCAGTTGGAAAATTACAATTTACACTCTGTTTTGTTAGACACACACACACACACAAACACACTCACTCAGGACCTATTCATGCAAAAATGGAGAGATATCAGAGTCAGTGGGCTGCCAGTGCTGGACCAGCATCCTGACCTGGGGGGGTTGAACGGTGTCTTGCTCAAAATCACATGGCAACATCCAGGAGGTGAACTGGCATCTCTCCAGCTACTAATCCACACTACTTTGATCTGTACTGGGACATGAACCAGCGACCCTCCAGTTCCCAAACCAACTCCCCACGGACTGAGCCACTGCCACCCCCTGACACTAAAACTAAAATTGAATTGAATTAGAGGAAACATCAACCCCCAGGAAGACTCTCTCAGAGTACAGATAGAGACATGCATTCTGCCTCTCAGCCCCTCTGACCCCTCACACACAAACACACCTGATATACCTATCACAGCAGATTTATTCCCACTTGATATATTTAACCCATAGACCTCTCCAGCTACCCTCCTCCTGCTGGAGCACTCCTAGCAGATGTTCTTGAACCCTCGCAGGTTGGTGCCTTATAATTATGGATATAAACAGATTGTGCACACGGTTTAACATGCCATGATTGACGAATGGCAGCCCAGTCCCGCTGCATAAACTGCCAGTGCTAAAATAGAGACCTCTTGGTCACACAGGGTCAAAAGCAAGAGATTTTAATGAGATGGGCCATCCAAACAGCCTGGGTGTCCATCTGTCTGCTCGGTCTGCTTCTTCATGTCACACATTTGTGAAGATGGTAGCAGCGCAGGACCAGTGAGGTGCACAAATGCATCACCCAACAGCTCACCTTACCTGAGTAAGTCATGATAAAAGAAATCTGAGCTCCTTACAGAAGGATTTCTCAACCATGGACTGTTTTTATGCTTTTATAACACATTTGTTATCCGGGGGGAGGTAAAGGACCTCCACACCACAGCAGTGCACACACAGCTAAATAACAGTCTGTTTGCAGATTCCCATCCATGATCACAGCTCGTGTATGCTTCTGCTTATTAGGACGATACATAAATAAATACATGGAAAAAGATACTGGCCTACTTCAATGACAATTGGAAGGAAAGGAGTCTCAATATGTAGCTCAATCGAAGTGTAAGTAGAAAAGTAATACAAATGCAGCTTTATTAGTACAATTAGGCAAACCCAAAACCACAGTTAAAATACATTCCTTTTTAAATTGAATTGTATTAATTTGCAATATTGTCAACACAAGTTTATGTATTATACAATTATATTACTTAATCATATTTAGTTTGTTAAAATTTTAGCCCTATATCTTCACTTTCACTATTCTTTTTTGTTTCTCTAAGACTCAGATTTTGCTTCAACTTGTGTTTGTGTTTTTTTTTTGGGTTATTTAATGAGCCCCGTTGGAGGTCTAAGATAGTCACTGCCAACGACTACTTCTGTTGATGTTGTGCACATGACAAAAAATAGTCCTCTCCACGTTATCTGTTCCATTAAATGTTAGAAAGCTACAGATGCAAGCTTTTCAGAGCAATGATTAAACAATAATTTCAATTAAGAGTTTAAACCTAGTTGTATGATAGTGAAATTACTTTTTTACCCGGCTGTTGTTTTTTGTGTGTGGTCATTAATTACCAGTCATTACGTGTGGAGCCGAGCCTACTGAACTCAGTGCCCAGTCATTTCAAACCCCCCTACTGGGATAATGTGGGGGGAAGATTTATTGGATTGCAGCCTAATGTTTCTCCGGGGGTCACGCCCAATGTGGCATCACTGCTAGGATGTCCAGTTTGAGTACCAGATGCGTGAGAATATAATACTCTGAAACAGGACATCACAAGTCAATTATTTTATCTTTTGTCATGACAATTGCAGGATAAACAGTTTTCACTTTACATTGTATTCTACCATAAATGTGCATTCTTACGCACTTTATTGGCTATGAGCCAAAAATTGAGGTCCGACCAACTGTTTTAGCTGGACAACCCTTTGTTTTTCGCGGAAGATGAGAGTCAGGAACTAGTGATGACAGACCGTTACCTTGTGTACTGAAAACCTATTTTAATTAAAAATCAGTACTGTGCATTGTTGTTGCAGGGGAGACATTGATTGGTGAGATAAAATGCAGCACAGACTGTGCCAATAATAGCCTGTAAAGTAATATGGTCATTATTTAGCCTTTTTTTCTGTTGAGTTATGTTGTTTCCTTGCCGCCTGGTAGCACATGTTTCCCAGACTTCACCGATCCACTGGCCAGAGGTTGGGAACCTTATTTTATGAGATCAAAGCTCCTGCAAACCAAGTCTGGAACATTTTGACTGTTTTAACAGCCGTGAATGCAACAATAATAAGAGGGAAATTGAAAAATAATGATACACCACAATGAAAAATAGATTTTCTAATTGGAATGAATACATTTCATTTTCTACAGTGTAATGGTACCCACAGCATTGCCAGTTAAAGAGGCTACATATGTACTCTCTACATGCTTGTTCTGAAGTACCCCCACAGCTCTGTCAGATGAACTCACGTACTCCTTCATCAATTCACCTTGTATGTTCCAAAAGTGGATCTTGTTCATTTTCTTTACAATTGAACTGTCAAAATTAAGGTTGGTTTAGTCAGAAATAATACTACTTTGATAATTTATGGGAAATGCGTTTTTATGTCTCATTCATAACCAAAGGTTTAAATTTTATTGCTTTTCTCGTTATTCTTGTTATTACTGTTATCTTTATACTGTCTTCTTCTTTTTCTCTCTATTCTGTATTCTTTTTGCTAAAAATGGATGCTGGAAATTTCAATTCCCTCGCGGGAGTCATCCCAAAAGGATTAAGAAAGAGAAGTAAGTCTATCCTTCTACTAGAAGTGAAGCTTGATGTTTCAACTATTTATCCATTTAAGCCATTAGTTTTTGCTAAGTATTTCAACTGTAACTGTAAGCTGACTATTTCAGCTGCAGCTGTTGCAGTTATTCACACCATTTATTTAATATTTTCACTAACTCTTCCCTCTTACATACCTGCAATATGTAGTGCTCTACATGACTTTAGCGTAAATCACTAGAATTGTCGATTTTTCTTCAGAAAGCTCTGAATACCAATGGCACAAAACACACATCAGAGAGGATTGCACCTTTACCTAAGCTTTGTTAGGTCATTATGAGGCATTATGGGTATTTGCAGAAAAATTGAGGTTTTTGTGAAAACGCTCACGGTTTATAAACCCACATAGAGCACTCAGGTGAACCCTCCATCACAAAGAAAGACCATTAAGGCAGGAAGGAAACATGGTGCTATCAGACATGATCAATATGGCTAGTCATATGGGTGAAGTAAAAATGAATGATAAATGGACATGTAATGGAAATAATGCTGTTAGATAGAATAATGGCTGGATGTATGATAGCCCTTGTGCTCCATCTGAACATGTCGGCTTTTGTGTGGCCTGCGATGTGCTACGACATGGGGCGAGAAAAACTCCGGGAATAAAAAATGTAAAAGGCAATGATACCACAACAAGCTCACTGTAATGACAAAATTGATCCACAGCTTTCCCGAGAACAGAAATGGAAGTTGTTCATGATTTGGAGCATGCTGCGGTTTGTTCAACAATTCTCTGTCTGTAATCTCCACTGGCAGTGTGCTGAAAACATTCACTTTCAACCCAACAACCGACAGCATTGTCTGGACTTTATTAACAGTCTAAGGATAGCCTGGATACTGTAGTCGGACCAATGCTCTCCAACTCATCTAATACTCGGCCAGAGGTTGTATGACATTCCTCAGGGGGGATGTGCCTGACATTTGGAAGACTCACATAGATGGAGTAATAATGTCACAGGGGCTGTGGGTGTATTTTGGTCTGAAAAACAGAAAGAGCAGACAGACAGGCATTGTCTAATGTGGACAATGATTTAATCTGCAGAGACAGACGGTCGAGAGATGAAAATAACCTCCGAGAATATTGAGTTTTCTGTTTTCTTTAACCGCGAAAGATTGTCCATACATTACAGTAAAGGAATCAGCTGAGGAATGTGCTCAGAAGTCATTATGAAAATAAAGTCCGCTGCTGCTGTGCCTGAAAACGAATACAGCAATCTTTACAGCCTGCTGTTCAGAGGAAAGCTAACACATACTTAAACTGCATTAATTTAATACAAACAAACCATGTTATCATTAAGCTTTCCACATTAAGCATTAGGTTGCTCGTACACCAACAAACCTTAGAACATAATGGCTTGTACAATAACAGTACTTTTAAAGGACTACTTCATTGAATATGTTTTGAGTGTGCAGGGATAACTTTGGGGGACCCTGCTGTAGGGTCCCAACCCGTAAACACACAAACCAAAATGTATCTAAGGATAGCCACGATTTTGAAATATTATTGTACAGTTATGGAGCATTGTTTTTATCAGTGGCACCCTGTTTTGTATTCACCACACATGCACACATATGAGCACACCAGGGACACAATACACATTGCTGCCGTTTGTTTCCCACTTTTCTGCCAATCAACAGAAACAAAGAAGCATAGCAGCGAGCCAACAAAAGGCAGTAAGGAGGAAGACTGCTAGCGAGGAAACATGAGCATAAACATTGCAGGATTTAAAACATCAAAAATAATGACTTTACAAATGTTCTATCAGAAGAAATGCTTTTTTGATAAACCTGAAGGATATAGATAATGCTATTTTGATTAGAAACCCTGGATGTGAACAGAACTTTGTGCCATCTTTAACTGAAATTATTGAGGTCATAAAACTAGATTTTGTAGTTTTGATGATTAATAAAAAATGCATTTCCATCTTTCGCTGTTACATTAAAATTAGCATAATGAGATGGACGTTAATGTATACCTTTTAGCGTCAAACAATTAAAATATTTAATCACACTTAATTGCATTAAGTTAAGTTAAGCGCACATTTTTATCTTATTTTCATTTTTATCTAAATTACCCTTAATTTCGTTTTGTCCCATTGTTTTTTCTCATAAGATTGAAAAGTGCTTGCTTTGTGCAAATGTTTTTTTATTGAAAACCACATTGGCATATAGCCTACTGTGGTGTTTTATTTCACATGTAACATTCTCAGTTGGAGCAAATAACCTCTCACACAATGTAACACTGGGGGGGAGAATTGGCATCAGCTGCTGCGATGATAGCTCAGTGTACAACGACAAAACACACAGATCACTTTGTTCTTGTCAATGGAACATCTGGCAACTTTTAAACAGTAAACTTTCCATTCAGAATCTTACTGGCGTCCATTTCGGCGTCTTGCGCTCGCCATCCACTCAAAACGTAACGTTACTACTCTTTGGCCGGCTCGCAAGCCCAAACGGTGTTTGTGTGACGTGCCTGTTGTTTTGTTTCCAGTCTAGCTCTATCCGGTGTGGTGTTGTAGTTTTTCTAAGGTTACTAGTTGTTGCATTAGCATGTGAAAAAAAACGTTTGCTAGGCCAAAATGAACGTTAATCTCACAATTCAAAAAATTGACGCCGTTAAAATGGGTTTGCGTTAATGCTGTTAATAACACGTTTAACTGACAGCAACAACACATGTATACATTTGTATACAAAGTCTGTGTCAGCCCCTCACCTGTCACCACATACTTCAAATACTCTGACACTGCTGTACACACACTCCTCAATGACGATAACTCTATGTCAGCCTACCAAGACCCAGTATCCCACCTCACACAATGGTGTACCAACAACTACCCCCATCTGAATATAAGTAAAACCAAAGAACTATTTATCATTGCCCCCAGGGCACAGCAAACAGCCCAGGACATCTCGCACAACCCAATTTGCATACATAACAAACTTGTTGAAATAGTCGTGTTTCAAAAAGCTCTGACTCACCCTCAACAATAAACTTTTTTATTTTTGATCAATACACCACTGCCATCCATAAAAGCTGCCAACAGCAACCTTCTGCCATCTGCAAACTGAAAGCACTTTCCTTTGTTCCCCTTCACCTACTACTACTGTATAAGAGCATCCTCAATCCATTCTCCTCTACTATTTCCCCTGCATCCCACCAACAGCAAAAAACTCACTGGCGTTGGCCAGATTGCATCAAAAATAATGGTATAACTAGTGATGGGCTAAAGAAATGATATGCTATACAAACGATACAAATTTGGCTTACAACATAGATTATAATTTTACTTACTGTACGTTCACACCGCCACCGACTTGAGCTGCAAAAAAGCTCAGGCCGCCCCGCCAAGGACGCTTGTCAAAAAGTACGGGGAAGCTTTGTGACGCTTTAGCCGCTCTGACATGGCGGCGTTTGTTCAGCGCAATTGGTCAAATCTGTGTTGTGAGCAACGGAATTGCATTCCCGCTTTTGTAAATATTTTGCGCTTGTCCTCTATGTTTATCATTGGATAATTATGGATCCTCGCAAAGTAGTTGTGTTTGGTGCTGCTGCTGTATTGTATTTACGGAGAAGACGTCGTACTCGGAGATTTTGGGTTCACGACACCCTCCAGGACCGTTATCAATTCGGAGAAAATCACAGGCTGATGCAGCAACTGTGGCTTGATGACGAGAGGTTCCAGCGGCACTTCAGGCTGGACACGGAGCAGTTTGACAGCGTGCTGTCCAAAGTAGGGCCGCTCATTATGATGAACAGCACCAATTACCGCCGTGCAATATGTCCTGCTGAGCGTCTGCCTTTTTGCCTGCGGTTCTTGTCCACAGGGGACTCCTATCGCACTATTGCTGCCAGCTATCATATGGGAGTGAGCACTGTGTCCAACATTGTCCCCCAGGTCTGCAGGGCCATTTGGGACTCCATGGTAGAAGAATACATGCCAGTGCCCACCACAGAAGATTGGCTGAGCATTGCAGAGGGGTTTTACCAGCGGTGGGCTTTTTAACTGGGCCCTATACGCAAACATATCATAAATGATAGGAAACCCAGCAACGGCGATGATGAGCTTCTCGTCCATTTTCCTCGAAAAAAAATGTTTTGGGTAGGAACGAAAGGTTACATCGTATGTTTCTCCGGAATCAGTCAGCGTGGCGTTAGCCACTGCTTGCCGCTGAACCGCGTCATAGCTCATTACCATAAAGTTGAAAAATTTCAACATGCTCAAAACGCCCAAAACGCGACGCCAACAGCTTTGCCGCTCCTTGCAGCTGAGAGAACCCGGCTTCCATTGAAAATGAATGACTTCCGGTATCTTTAGACGCTCAAGTCGGTGGCGGTGTGAACGTACGGTTATCCCTTGTGTGGTCTTCCCGCTGACCTGGACATTTTTGTTTTTCTGTGTCAAAATTTAAAATTAAAAACCTTTAATTATGGTTGTCTTTTTCCACTCTTTTTGTGGCTTTTGCACAATTACTTTTGTCACTTTTTTACATTTGTCACATTTTTAACATTTGTTACTTTTTTTGACATATTTTCACATTTGTCTCACTTTATTTGACATTTGGTCACATTTTTGTAACTTTATTTGATATTGGTAACATTGTAATCACTGTTATTGACATTTTTCTCACTGTTTTTACACTTTGTTCTTTTACCAATTGTTTCTCCAAATGCTATGAAATTGACAAAAAACACAAATTCAAAGAAAGTAGTGAACTGATTATTTAATTAACTTGTGAGGATCGTTTACTTTTTGGGTAAATTAGTTTGAAAGAAACCAAAATTTCTGTCATAGAAACTTTTTGGAAAGGGCTCAAATTTGACCCAAAGACAACAGGAGGGTTAATTCATTATATTGTCTATATATTATATTGCGATAATGCATGTTGATGACGCGATCTACTTTCAAAATTTAGAGGGTGTATGCTCTGTCACTGTTTTGCACTTTTAACTGTCTATGGCACTACTGTAAAGAAACTTTTATATTTAAACATTTTCTTTACTTGAAAACAAATATTGTGCTTTCATTTTGCATTTTGTTATGTTTTCATTTGATGTATCTGTTTTCTAAACTTGGAAGAATTTTCTTTATTTACAATAGCCATGTCTAATAGTGGAAGTATTTCTCTAATCCACAGTATCATTCCTTTATTAACAAGACACCAGTTTCCATTTCATTAAGAGAACAAAATGTTTAAAACCAAATATGTTAGGCGTTTAGACAGTAGGCTTCAGGTCAGAAACTTTATGTTGGAAATATGTTTTTATTTAAAGCATCTGTGCATCCTTGAATACTGAAAGTATTTTCAGTACAGTTCTTCCTGTTCTTTGCATCTTGGATGGCAGTTAAGAACCAAATACTTTTTTTTTTATAGTTTGCACTAAAAGAAAGAAACCAAATACTTTCAGCTTTTTCTTTGTTAAAGTCTCTGCAACTAGTCTACTTCAATTTTATTTATCTGCAACATTATGTATAATTACAGTTTTGCTCAATGAATGTTCTCAAAACTAAGTTTCTTTCTCTTTGAGAAACAAAATCCATTTAGCAGTTTGGCAGTCTTTAGGGTCTAAGTAACTGGTTCTAAAATGGTTCTATTATAATTCCTATATCGTGATATTTATACACATCGTTATAGCAGGAGGCTGCAATGTATATCGCAATTTGGATTTTACGCCTTATCGCCCATCCCTACCCCCCAACCTATCAGATCTTTACAGCAAAGCCACCAAAGCACAGACAATCACACATGAACCCAGTCATCCCCTCAACCTCTTCTTCACCCTATAGATAAAGGTTCTTGGCCTAGAGACGCATCCGCTACAGTAGGAGTTTTGTGGCTTCTGCCATATCATCCCTAAATGAATCTCCCCAGCTGGGATTGATGTGTGTGTGTTACCTACATGTTATGCTGCGAGTTGAACGGACTGGAGGGAACTGTGCATTATAGGGTGTTTGGGGTGAAGGTTTCTAAGTTTCTTGTATGTGTATATATATATTTATTTTCTCTATCTGCCTGTCTGTACACATGCATTCACTTTAGGCATTGCTACTGTTTCCAGTGTATTTAGTAACACTCTTTATTGTCCGGTGCAAAACAATGCAATACAGTGAAGCAATCGTGGACAATGAAAGTCTTGGTTCTCAGATTCCTTCCATCGGTGCTTGTACAAACATGTATATGAAAAAATGGTAATCAGCACTGTGGTCCACAAAAAGAATAACAGCATCCACTGAAACACAATAATCCACTTTTCTGCTGATGATCTACTTCACCAATATTTTACCGCTTACGGACCTCCTGCTGGCAGCCACGGGAGATAGTTGTTTACATGATCCTGTAGAGAAGGATGTAAAATATAAACCATAACAGCTAGAGCAGTCATTCTTTTTGCAGCACAAGGCTTAGGCATCTGTCATATACGTTAATATGTTGTACGCTCGTGAGCGCCATCATTCAACTATCAAAACGCCTTTACACTGCGGCCATAAAAATGAGCATATCTCAAAAACTGTACATACTTCAAATAACTTAAGAGTGTAAAGAAATATTTTTAGTCACTTTTACATTATATTTTGTTTGTTTATTTAATCAAATTTGATTACTTTTTTTAATGACACAATGTCAACACTTGGTTTATTGACTTACATAACCTTGAAGCTTAGGTTTCACTGATTTTAGCATTAAGCATTTGAATATACTCTAAGAAATCACATCACAACCAGTTCAAAGGGTCAATATCCGTAATATGCAGTATACCAGGGATGTAATCTGTGCTTTTCAATGGAACTGTTGTGAATAGAAGCTGATTACAGATGTCATCCACCATGACAGAGCAAGCTGTTGACAAGACAGATTTTTGGTGTAGCTCCTTAAGTGTATGTATTAGTTAACAATAACTAGGTGATTTGCCACCACAGAAACGCTTGAGACAGCACTGAACTGTGAAAGTTAAACAAGAGAAAAGGCTAAACTTGGGAGGCTGGGGGGACACACCCACAAACCACTTGGACAATGTAGTTTTTTATATGACCCAAAGCTGTTAAGGTGCACTAGTCCTTCACTGCTAAAACCATAAGAACAAGCAATAAGAAGAGTTTGTTATTATCAGGATGCCTAAATAAGTCCCTTAAGACTCTTCAGCTGATCCATAATGTTGCAGCACGTGTTCTGACAAGAACTAAGAAAAGAGATCATATTTCTCCTGTATTGGCTTCTGTGCACTGGCTTTCAGTTAAAATCCAGGATTTGAAATCCTTCTCCTGACCTACAAAGCTCTAAATGGTCAAGCACCAGCTTATCTTGAAGAGCTCTTAGTGCCTTATTTTCCCACTAGAGCACTGCACTCCCAGAAATCAGAGCTACTTGTGGTTCTTATAGGCTCTAAAAAGTAGAATGGGAGCCAGAGCCTTCAGCTATCAGGCTCTTCTACTGTAGAAACAGCTCCCAGTCTGGATTTGGGGGGCAGAAACCGTCACCACATTAAAGAATGATCTGAAAACTCTCCTCTTAGGGAGTGAGGAATCGCAGCGTCCGCCTAACCCGGTCCACGTGCTTCTCTTCAGAGTCGTCAGATTCATCTACCAGATAATCAATAAGATAATAAAACTAGAGAGAGACAGGGCAGTACAACCCGACCAGGCTTCTCTCTTTACCCTGTCTCTCTTAGTTATGCGGTAGTAGTTTTAGCCTGCCTGGAGACTTCTTTCGACACACTGAGCTCCTCTCTCCTTTATCTTTCCATTTGTGTGCATCCATGTCCCAGAAATGCCTGTTACTAACCCAGCTCTGGGGAGTCATTCTCCGGACTCCTTATGTTCTTATTCCCCCAGCATGTTTCCTTGGATCAGCCCTCTGCTGTGTCCTGCTACGCTATGGTTGTATTGCCCTGCTATGCCATGAACTACTACAAACTACTATTTTTAGTTCATATTCCATCATCCTTTACTGTGACTGTTGTTGCCACTCTTCATTTTAACCCCAACCGGCAGTCAGACACCGCCTACTAAGAGCCTGGGTCTGTCCAAGGTTTCTTCCTAAAAAGGAGTTTTTCTGCACCAGTGTCACACTGTTGCTTGCTCTGGAGGGAACTACTAGAACTGTTGGGTCTTTGTAAATTGTAGAGTGCGGTCTAGACCTACTCTATCTCTACAGTGTCTTGAGATAACTCTTTTTATGAATTGATACTATAAATAAAATTGATTGAATTGAAGAAAACTCAATACCTTCATGCTCTGTTGGAACAGTTGTGTTTCTCAGTGCTGTTGCATAGCACTGCAGTACAACAGGAGTGAGACTTGAGTGAGTGAGTGAGTGTGTAAAGACTTACAGATCTGTGCGGGTGTTCCTGTCTATGTCCTGTACGGCTAAAATAAGCAGGTTTGTGTGCATGCAGGGCTGTTTGTGCAGGCTGATGTATTCTTGTGTGTGTGTGTATGTGTGTGTGTGTGTGTGTGTGTGTGTGTGTGTCATGCACGAATCATAACGGATAAAAACGTGCACATGTTGCTGTCAGTGGCGATTGATGGATGGGATGGAACATCGTTTATTGACACAACACCTTCATGTTTCACAAGGCCATCAGTCATATAGAATGCCCATCTGCTACTCTCTATCTCTCACACACACACACACACATACACACACACACACACACACACACACACACACAGAGCTGCTGAATGTTTTCATACATTTCCTCCCAGTAGTCATGCCCTTCACCCATTGCCCCATTCCCAGAGAAGATACCGAGAGTGCGTATCACAATAGAGGTCTTTCAGCTTAAAATAATACATACAGGTATTTGAAAAGGACACTTTCTGTTAACATTGCCATATCAGAGTCTGGAAAGAGCGTAAAATGCCAAAAGGACAAAAGGAACCATTTCTGGAATACTGAGGAAGGTCATTGCTTTCCATGCTGCTAGAACCTGAAATCTTTTTTATTTTTTTTATTTCCCTTTGCTGTTCCTTATTTGTCAACAATGGTTGAAATATTATGTGAAAAATAATCACGCTCACAATAAAGACTTATAATAATAATCTGAGCCTGTCAGCAGCAAAACGAGCACTTTTGTGAACGTAAATTCTAGCTGGACCCATTAACTTACATTAGCTAGTTTCGCCGCTGCAGACTGGGGCGATCTTGATTAATGCTGGACCAATGTCAAAGATTGCTGTTCCCATCAGTCACTTAGACAGAAAAGCATAGGAAAACAGAGTCCAGGTTGAAAAAAACGGTTGTTACCCTTTAAATGATTGATTGATCGTCAGCTATTCAAGTAATCGGAAAAGGATTTCAGCAAGTTCTACGGTGAGGGAAGATTCTGTACGTTTGCCCACTGACAAAGAAATGATCAGGCTATAATTTTAATGGTAGATTTATTTTAACAGTGACAGACAGACTAACAACAAAATCCAAAAAGTCAAAAATGATATAATCTGATTTGCATTTTAATGAGGGAAACAAATATTTGCCCCCTCTCAATCAGAAAAATGTATGGCTCCCAGGTGTCTTTTATAAAGGTAACAAGCTGAGATTAGAGCAAACTCTTAAAGGGAGTGCTCCTAATCTCAGTGTGTTACCTGTATCAAAGACACCTGTCCACAGAAGCAATCAATCAATCATTTTCCAAACTCTCCACCATGGCCAAGACCAAAGAGATCTCCAAGGATGTCAGGGACAAGATTGTAGACCTACACAAGTCTGGAATGGGCCATTGCTGAGCAGCTTGGTGAGAAGGTGACAACAGTTGGTGCTCTTAAATTGAAAGAAGAAACACAAAAAACTGTCAATCTCCCTTGGCCTGGGGCTCCATGCAAGATCTCAACTCATAGAGTTGCAATGATCATGAGAACAGTGAGGAATCTACCCAGAACTACAAGGGAGGATCTTGTTAATTATCTCAAATTAAGTGGGACCATAGTCGACACAATTGGTAACACACTACGCCATGAAGGACTGAAATCCTGCAGCGCCCGCAAGGTCCCCCTTCTCAAGAAATCACATACACATGCCCATCTGAAGTTTGCCAATGAACATCTGAATGATTCAGAGGACAACTGGGTGAAAGTGTTTTGGTCAGATGAGACCAAAATGGATCTCTTTGGCATCAACTCAAGTCACCGTGTTTTGAGGAGGAGGAATGCTGCCTATGACCCCAAGAACACCATCCCCACCGTCAAACATGGAGGTGGAAACATTATGCTTTGGGGGTGTTTTTCTGCTAAGGGGACAGGACAACCTCACCGCATCAAAGGGAAAATGGATGGGGCCATGTACCATCAAGTCTTGGGTGAGAACCGCCTTCACTCAGCCATTGAAAATGGGTCGTGGAAGGGTATTCCAGCATAACAATGACCCAAAACACACAGCTATGCAGAGCCGCAGGAACATATTTTGAATTCGGGGTGCTGACAAATTTCCAGTGAAGTTTTCAGCCAAAGTTAACCACCACATACACAGAACTGCATCCATCACAATTTATTTCACTGTATAGAGATTCAATTCCTTATAAATAGCCTATCCAAGAAAACAATTAGCCTGCCATAGGCTACTGACCTGGAAACACCAGAAAATAATACACCGTTATCGCTATTCAACCAAATATACATTTCTTTAGATATGCATCAGTTTATTACAACAAAGGCCCTTTTTGGTATCAAAACAGTACTAAGGCTTTCGTAATAAAACTGAACCACGTACACACTCCACAAGTAAAAAAACAAGAATAAAGTCCATAATAGAAGACAGAACCAACTAGGCACCGGCAACGCAGGATATAGGCACACAGCTGCCACAATGGCACAGAATAAAAACACATTACTGAATTATATTAATTCAAATGAAAGTGAAGTAATCCAGTCAGTCCTGACACAAACATAGAAATTAGAGAAATGCAGCCTTAAGTTTTTGTAGCACAGCAATAGCAAATTTAAGGGATAAAGATATTGTAGGCCTATGTATCAACAGTTCTTAACAGGGCCTTATCATTTTATAACAATACGGTAGGAAAGTTAAAATATAGGTATGATATAGGATAATTCAATACAGATGCAATCTCATTCTGGTTTTTCAATTAGAGGGCTTTGCACACATGTAAAAACACAATTATCTCCAATAATTCGTATAAACTTTCAGTTGAACTGTTACTGAACAGTTGATGCCGCTTTACTGCACGGCGGCAGCATAATAATAAACCAGCATTCTTACCTTGTGTTGCAGTCATAACACAAAAAATCCTCTTCTCCAAAACGTCTACCAAGTGTGACCCTGAGGCTGCAGCGCTGAGTTGACGTTGTTAAGGTTCCCTCCGTGGCTGCCCTGGTACTGCTAGCTTGGCTAACAACATTAGCTCCCTCGTCGTCAGTTAATAGCAGGTCGCTCTGGGAGTGTGGAGGTGGAGAGGTGCAGCTAGCTTGGCTAACAACATTAGCTGCCTGGTGGTCTGTTGCTAGCAGGTCGCTCTGGGAGTGTGGGGGTGGAGAGGTGGAGCTAGCTTGGCCAACAACATTAGCTGCCTGGTGGTCTGTTGCTAGCAGGTCGCTCTGGGAGTGTGGAGGTGGAGAGGTGCGGCTAGCTTGGCTAACAACATTAGCTGCCTGTTGGTTTGTTGCTAGCAGGTCGCTTTGGGAGTGTGGAGATGAGGGGCTGCTGCTACTTCTTTCGGTTACAGTTGCGGATTTTTCTGCCTCTGATCTTTTAGGCTTTATAGCCTGTGGTTGATTTATGAAGAAATCCAAAAATACTCTTTTGTGCCATGGCTAGAAAACATCTGTACTGTTGACCCGCCGGGAAAGTTCCAGCAACTCTCTTCACTCAGCAGCGTCAGAGGCGGCGAGCCGCTCTTGGCAGATTCATTCTAATCAAATTATGTTTATTTCTTACTAACCAAATTGTAAAAGGTATTACATTTAATTTCTAATGAAAGGTATTAGGTTTATATTAATAATAAAATCATCATTAAAAATAAATGTTCTTGTTTTTTTAAATTATGGTTGTAGTTGTTTGTCCTTTTGTTAGGGGATGCTGCAGCACCCTCCGCACCCCTGGTTCCATGCGGCTAACGCAACAAGGGAGTGGCTCAAGAAGAAGCACATTAAGGCACTGGAGTGGCCAAGTCAGTCTCCAGACCTTTATCCCGTAGAAAATCTGTGGAGGGAGCTGAAGGTTCGAATTGCCAAATGTCAGTCTCAAAACCTTAATGACTTGGAGAAGATCTGCAAAGAAAGGTGTGTCTCAAATTGTGCACTTACGTTGGTGCACTTCCAGACAGTACACTTTGTGCACTACGTACTGACTTGCATAGTACGTACATTTCGACAGAGGAGTGTTGTCTCAAATTGCGCACTGCCATGTGCACTTACCGGAAATGACGATCACATTTCATCCCCTCTTCTTCTGTACAATTGTGACTTTCACCAAGGGAGAGCATTCTAGTCTGCTATTGTTTTTCGCAAAAAATAATTCCAGCTTACGTTTGTTTTAACAAAAACAAATGTGATTTTGTTTTTATTTGCTTCGTGTCACGCCAGGGTGACGATTGCGCCGCCGCCGTCATGTCACAACCCCCCCCTATTAGCTGAAAACAGTACAAACAAATATATTGTAATATTTGTTCTTATTACTGCACGCTTTTCAATCCATTAATTATACCTCTTTTTTGCAGTCCACTCTTTTATGTTTATACTTATGTTTCTGCTCTAAAAAGTAACGTTATTATATTACTGTTCATTTTAATGCTCGACGGTTTTATGAGAAAATCCTTGTTGCCCATAGACAAGACTGTTGTTGTGAAGCATTAACCTTACAACTTCCCTAATGGACAAAACATCATTACATGTTGTGTTTTTGTTCTAAAGGGTCTTTGTAAAGTGACAATACAATAGTGAAAGCAGAGGTAACAGAATTGACATTTATAAAAATCTTATTCCTCTATTTGTTTATGCATTAACATTATTTGCTTGCTACAGTCATGCAACGTGTAATACAAAAGATAAAGTTAAATGCTTTTAATATTTTATTTAAAAAATATGCTTGTAGTTCTGCAGGCTCCCCCCCCAGTTGGATGGGGATAGGGACATGAGGGTGGACTTCAGACTCTGCAGGGAAACCTTCTACGGTCTGATGACCATCGTCGCCCCTAAATGACAGACCTTTATTCTTCGTTTGTCCCTGAAGAGATGGGTTTCACAGGACATACATCAGGTGGAAGCAGTAACGGCGGATACGTTTTAACATTACGCTACCGTTAACGTTACCGGCAGACAATCAGCTGATTGTTATTTTGCTGGTCACTTTGGAACATGTAAAACTTGTTAAGATCATGCATTAAACACTAAAATCTTCTACAGTGGGACGATAGTTTAACAAAAACAACTATATACTACAACACATAAACGTCAGTTTATTGTACATAAGAATAATAAAATGTACAGTCGTTGGTGTTTCAGACTCCATTGTTGATTTGTAAAAAGGGGTAAGGAAGTCAAGACAATCCCCCCCAATGGAATCTAGACACTGGTGGTGGTGGCAAAGGAGCCCAAAGACCAGACCAATGAAGCGTCAAGCAGGAGGAAGACCCAGGACGCCTTTGAGTGACGATGACTGGAGGTGGAAGGGGAGGTGGAGAGTGCACGCTTTGCCTAAAATGACAGCTGCCAGCAGCAGGGAGGGAAACAGATTTCAAGCAGGGTTGGAATGCCTTGGAATTTGGGGCGAAATCTGTTGTGATTAAGTGTTAAGGATTAATTTGTGTCACATTTTAAAGGTTTGATCCTACAATGGCCGCTAGTAACATCTCTGAGACAACCACCAAACAAGACAAAATGTATCTCAAAGCCAGTTGCAGACCGTTCCGAGGAAACGTATAGTTCAACCCGGAAACCCTTTTTGAGATTTAACATCCCCCAGCTGAACGCAATCAGGTAATTAAGGGTGACAAGCTGGAAGCAAGAACCAATCAGTGATTAAGAAAAGAGGGGAAAGGAAGTTCCAAAATGAAAGAATATCAGATATTTACAACAGGGGCACGTTAAGCCGCAAACGTTTGTCTAAACTGAAATGGTGGCGCATTACACACCTTTCTGTGTGCACGCTAACAATGTCTTTTTATTACCGCGAGTTAAAATACACATCATTGCTGATTGGGTAACATCTCTGGCACACCCAGATAAGAGGGGAAAGGAAGTGACGTAGGTGAGGAAAGTAAGTAGCCTGGCTAGAAAGTAAGTGCAAAAATAAGAGAATAGGCTCTTCGATGCATTACTACCGCATTGGCGTGAGGATGTTTGGACATTTACGGTTACTAGAAGAAAATATTGGACAGTGAGTTGACCGTTATGCTGGCAGAGATGAAATTTGTAAGGTGTTTGCTAAAGTTGCCTAAATTATCTATTCATGATAAACAGAGGGTTGTCTGGGGAACCAGTGTGAATCCACGTCCAGCTGAGTGGGAATTGCCATGCTTTGTTGTTGGGTCTGTTTGCTATATTATTTAATAACATTCTATTTAATTTTATGTCACTTATTCACTTGCATTGCAACATTTTTGTACTATGGGCACCTAGCGTTACTTAAAAATATTTTATATAATTCAGTACTTTTTGCACATTGTTTGCTCGTCTGTTGGTGTGTTGTTCTTTACTGTACAAAAATGCTGCTGTAACAAGGGAATTTCCCCATTGTGGGATGGATAAGAGTATTATCTTGTCTCTTATCATAACAAATTGGAGTTTGCTTTATGTAAACAATGAAATTACTACTTTTGCCTGACTTGATGACTGCAAAGATAGTAAAATATACCACACAGCTATTCAAATTGCTTAAGTTGAACTCAAAATTGTCCTGTCATCTTTATTTCATTCTTTATAAACATATGGGCGTACTTATGTCGGGTGATGCATGGAATTGTGGACTTAAGTGCAGAAAGGAGGCAGGCAAAAGTTGAGCTTGAGGGGTTTATTTGTGTAAAAAGCAAAGTGCACACAAAGGAAGTCCTGAGAGGAGCAGGCAAAAACTAAATCCAGAATGCAAAAAAACAACAGGGAATCCACAAACAAAAGCAGAACAAACCAGAAATCGAGACCAGACAAAATCCAGGAAGTCACAACACAGACACAAACTGACACTACAGTGACCTGACACAGGAAAAGGGAAGCCCAAAGACTAAATACAGAGGGTAACAAGGTAACAAGAGGCAGGTGACAAGAGGCCTGGAAAACAGATTGAAAACATCAGGTAGTCAAGGAGCGGGAAAAACACAGGAAGTTAAACCAAAGACGATGAGACCGAGACTTCAAAATAAAACAGGAAATAGAACATATACAAGACAAGACCAAAAATAACACCATATAATAAACACCGGAAAACAGACTACCAAAATAAGACAAGACAAAACACCAAACCATAACAACTTACTTGCTTTTGTACTTGATGTTTCTACTCTTCAAGAGGAATTTGGAGCAAAACCTGTTATTGGCAGCACTCACCTACTGCTCCGCCAATACTGTGTGAAGGTAGGTAAATGGCACAAGACAAAAGCCAAGTGGGGCCAGACAGTTGCCGATAAGCACAAAGGTGACACAAGACTGCTTACACCAGTAAAAAGAAAGAACATGCTTTGCTCCTACTACTGCTGCTGTAGACCCTTTGCTTTTGTGTATTTCAGATGACATTACATGATTTACAGCCAGTTGTGCTTGTTAAAAGCTACTGCTCCTGTGTGGCTGGGTGTGGGATCTGCAATCATTTGGTTGCAACACTTTATCAGACTGCCCATTACTCTGAATGTGACATGTCTGTCGTCCCTCCTGTACTTTAATACACTGAAACTGAGCAGAAGTGGCATAAACCACAAACAATGGTTTGTATCATTTCAATACTAAACAGTTGTATCACATGCATACTACCATCTCTCCTAATAACATTCATAAATAGATAGTGAAGGGGGAGGGAGTGAAGCCAGGACCTGTGGATGCCATGGGTTGTAGTGAAGCCCAAACATGATGCTGCTTTGGCAAGCGGTATTAGGTATGCACAGTCTAATTAAATAGGTAGACTACAATGTGACGCAAAATAAGTGTTATTAATTGCTGTTCCTAGTAAGTCTGTGTACCTTTCCTGATATTGTTTTTCCAGACCTACACTTTACAAGGGCTACAGCGGTGAGCTACCAGACCCATCTACCAGACTTTCTTCCCCGTATTTGAATGAAAATCACATTTGACAAACCACTCGTTGACACCTCCAACTGACAATGTTGTCATCCATGAGGTTGCACCACCCTTCCCAAAAACTGCCACTGGATGATAACCATTTACAACCAACTGCTCATACAAGATCATGACAGATCAATAAAAGCTGCACCTCAGTTCTCTGTATGTGACTTTGTTACAGTCACACCTGATTGAGGAAGCAACCAGATGCCAAAGTACAACACCCGAGTGCCATTCACTGAGGAAGGAGAGAGTGACGGCTTCACATTTCCGTGAGGTAAGCCATGTTAGAGATACAAGCACAGCAGAAACCTGGCGGAAAGAATTATCAGAGTGACAAGAAAAACACCACTAATAAAAAGGGGGCTGTAAATGGAAGCATGTGCATTGTAGGACTATGCAGTTCTAAAAAATCTTTATCTCTCAAAGTGTGAGCTAGTTATACATCCGGACACACCTGAGCAGCCATCGTTTGGTCTAGTTGAAATGAAAAGCCCAAATGTAGCCAGCTACGTAGATTGCAAGTACACAACATTTGACCATGGTCTACACAAATTGAAGGAAAGCCATTGTTATTGTTGGCAGGACCAGGTAAAGTTACTCATCACAGGCATGGAATGAGTATTTTTGTCATCTGTGCCCACAATGATATTTTTGTGCGGCGCATTTGTCGAGACAGCAGTGTATTAAGCTCCCTGAAACAGAGATGTGATTTGTTTTTCTTTAATACATACATTTCAAAATACCTCTCTGTGCAAAGGTACTGAAAAAACACATGAATCCAAATGAATTATTGTAGAGTCTTTGAAAGGTATTTTGTCAACTCTTTACAACATTCAGTGTAATATCAATTGTCACACATACAAATTGTGACATGTCAAATAATGACATAAAATGTACATACATTTCATAACAAATTTCAAAGTTGTGTGATAAAATGTGGACAAATCTAAGTGTGCGATAATAACCTGTCTTTGTTCAAAAAAGCTCTTTGGTTTGTTATGTTAATAGCTCCTAAAACAAGTTAGTGGATCTTGAGTTGCGTTTCGAAACCTCAATGGTTTATACCCAGCGGCCTCACTTGTGCATGAATCAGATCAATGTCTGTAAAAGTCTATATAAAGAATGTCTAATAATACGTTTTCTAACGTATGTAGTTATGTTTTCAGTTCCTATATTGCAATTCCATGTATTATATAGTATCCTGTAAAGACATAAAGTCATAACATATTTCATCACAGCCTATTTGTACCCATGAGTGTTCCTTTTAGGGTTGTGTTGCCAAAATCACCCATTGGGTGCCCAGGCTTTAACCAAGGGCCCATTTTGATAATGGACCAAAAGGCAGGTGGCTGTGTAAAGTTGCTAGATGCTGCCTGTCAATGAAAGAAGGATTACTGTACTGAATATCTTGTGTTCCTTAATCCTGTAAATTAACCGCTCAATGTGGACTCCCAATCTGGCAATAGATTGCATAATCCTGACCTCTGGCTGAGACAGTTGTGCTCTCTTACACAGAAAGGTAGGTATGTGGACCTTGCAGGGCACCTTGTCATTTACAAGGAAACCGTTGTCAACCATTATGGCCTTAGATGCCACAGTGCCAGACTGCTTGAGAATTTCTTTCATCGCTGATGGTGCCTTCCCGGAGAGATGACACAAACGTTACTGCGCCGTGAGGGGCCATCCCAATTAAGCCTTTAAATGTACAGTTTAATTTATAGGTCGAGAACACCTCACTCTGGATGTGAAGAAAACTTGGCAACGTATTCCGGTATAGTCCAAAATAATTTGTGTGTCAGAGTAACCCTGAAAAACCTCTGGCATGGTGATTTGAGATTGAGATTTGTCTCCTCATCCATCCAAATACCCAGAGCCCCTGGTACCATTTACAGGAAGTAAGCCCAGGTATTTATGATGCGGCTTACAGTTGACTGGTGGATTTTAAATCTGTGGGCCAGATCCTTCTGCATCAGACCCAATGACAAGCGATTCATGAAGAGAAAAAAATCGTCAATGGGTTGAAGAACCTGAAAAGAGTAAGAATTCCATTATTACCTCATTACACAAATAGATTGTGACTCGCTCAACTTATTTAGATGTAATGATGTGATAGATGATGCAATACATCTTGCTTTGTAAGAACTGTAAAATATATTCACCGTAGCATTGCCAGTGTGAGGGACCTCATCAGTCTTTGCTACTTTGTGCTCTTGTCACATTGTTACATTGTCACCCAAATGATCTTGTGGCTCTATCTGCTTCCAAAAGGACATCAGGTGGGCATGACATGCAAACCTGTCGGACATACAGTACGTGTTACATGTTATGTCTATATGTAAAGTGTCCATACAAGACATTACATTGCAAGCATCCTCATTGAGAGTAATACAACATCCTGGAACATTTAGGCACTAAGGTCAGAAACTGGACCACACACTCATCAGTCCTTTTGCTTACTGCTCTTCTCAGTGTTTTAAAATACAATGCGCTACAGCTAGCCTAGATCTAAATAGTTTTGGGATGGGATTTGGGATGGACATGATTACACATGCAACATTTTAAACAGATACTAATACTGCTCACAGTGGACAATTTAATTTACCTAGTGAAAAACCTTACATCAGATCCGGAACAAAACGCTCCAAGCAGAACTTGCTGCTGATAGTTATCTCCTTAATTTTCTTTTGGAGCCTTGCTATCTGTACGTGAAGTTCTTCATTGAGGTATGGGACATATCCAGCGCAGCAGGTTCTGTAATGTTGCAGTAGCCATGGTCAGGAGGATAGTCCAATTCCACAGACGGATCATCAATGCTTTGTGTTGGGAAGCTCGGTCCTTTCCCAAACTCGGGGCCGTGGGGCTGGAAGACCGGAACAGCTCCCGTCTTCAGACGTCTGCGCCCAGCTGGAGTCAGAGGCTCTATCACATCTTCACTTTGAAAGTGTCGGCTGCAGACTCGTGTGTTTGATGTAAGAAAATTGTCTCGTCGGATGTTAATCACCGACCGTCTATGTAAGGGAAAAGTAAATTAACTAATAGTAGAATTGCATCTTGCAGACACGGCAGTGGTTGCAGGAAGAGCTGTCATCCCGTCTTTGAAAGGATGCTTTCGTACGTTTACGTCATCTTATTAGTCAGGACAAAGTATAGACACAAGTAAATACATTAACATAAGCATAAACACATCAACGACGACAATACCCAGTTTTTGATGTTTTGACAACAATCATTTAATGGTAGCATACGGCAGCTCAGAATTCTACGACAACCGGAAGTTTACATCCATCCTGAGATTTAACCGGAAATACGTCATGCTCGCCTGTGCATACCGCCTTTTCAAGATATTTACATCAAGTTTGATCCAGCAACCTTTAAGTCACAAGCTAGCTGCCAATGGATCAACAGATGTGATGGAAAAGTCAATGCCCGTACATACTTCTAATGTTTTTGGGTACATATTTCTTTTATTTGGTCCAAAGGAGCAAGGAACTATTTCCTCTTCCATTTTTCACAAACTTAAGTTATCAGAAAAAGATAAGATCAGTCATAACCTCCCCCTCTCGTTCTCTCTCTACAGCTGTGCTCTTATTATTTTCCTTGGCTCCCTAGAAGCTCTCTATCTCCCCTTTCTCCCAATCAAATATAAACATACAGCCAAGGGTACTTTCTCCATCTCAAACCTACAAATATATCACGAAAAAGATTAGGGCTGCAGCTAACTAATAATTTCATTTCGTTATAAATTAATCTACCGACTGTTTTCTCGATCACTTATTTGGTCCATAAAATGTCAAAGTATAGTGAAAAATATCCCTCCTAGTTTCTCAAAATCCAAGGTGTTGTCTTTAAATGTCTCGTTTTGACGATCCAAACCCCAAAGAAATTCAGTTTCATATCATATGAAACAGAAAAGAGCAGGACATCTCTGTATTTGAGAGGATGAAACTGCATTTTCTTGGAAATTTTGCTTGAAAGAATTACTTTAACGATTACTTGATTATCAAAATAGTTGGCAATGGTTTTCTATCGATTGACAAACGGATTAGTCGACTAATTTTTCCAGCTCTAAAAAACATAAAAATATACACCTAACACCCCGGCTTATTCTGTTTGAAAGTGCACGTGTGCCATGTACCCAGAAAGCAAAAGATATTGGCTAAATCACAGATTTTTTTCACAGTGGTATGGAACGCAGATTAAAAAATAGCCACACTTGGACGTTACAGCAGCCAGGTTGTCTCATCTCACCCTCCCTTATTCTCAACAGCTTGTCCTGATGATCTGCTCCGGACAGATGCTACAACAACATGATGGACGGGATTCCTCTGCTTGCGCAGCGCCATGCAGCTGTAGGAGGAAAAATAGAGGCACGAGGCGAGGAAATAAGGGGGGTAAGCGGATGGGTAAGGAGTAAAGGAAGGTGGGGAGAGGGGTGGAGCGCTGTTGTGATTGCCAAGCTAGCGAGTGTCGCCTGCCTCGACAGTGACACATACACAGGCTCTTCCTCTTTTCCTCGCCGCGGTGTCCTCATTACGGTTAATACGGAGCTGGTGGCAGGGGCCTGCGGCGCCGCCTAAGGATCTCCAGGGAGTAATGATGGGAGACAGTGGCCAAGGGCCTCAGGAGGGAGGTTTGCTGGTGGTGATTCCCTGCTACTTATATAGAGGCCACATAGGTCAACTCTACCCGCTCCCACACACACGCTCAGACAGCTGCAGCTTGCTCGATTCTCTTGTTTGCCCTTGGGAGAAAAATGGGGAGAAGCAAACAGCGGCAAGTGTTTGCCCAGGCGCACACCACACCCCATCCATCTCCCACCTTCCTCTCTCTTTCCCCTACTTGCTGAGCGAACACAATCATTTCTCCCTCTCCTCTCGCTCGGTCCTTCCCCCTCCATCCCCTTGGGTGTATTGGTCCAGTCTCGGTTCAGCGCAGATATAATCCTTTAACGCCTCTAAATGATCCAGAGGTTGAGTGCTCCTCCTGGATGCCAATGGGACCTGCTGCGCTCACACCTGCTGGAGCAGGTTAAGATAAATGCCAGCGGCCAGCCGGGCATCTGTCCCTGCATTAATATTAAACAGGCCGACTCTCATCTCCTCCACGCTGAAGGTGCGGAGGTGCCAAACCCCAAAGACATATCGCAGCTTAATATGGATTTGTGCAAACCGGGGAAATGGAAGAGTGGTGATAACATAGCGAGATTCAGACTGCATGTTAAGTTTTTCGGCTACCCACACATGCTAGAGTGAACTTTATTTCTGGGGACAGGGAGAGTATCACATGGCTCCATGGTAATTATATGAGTTCAAGCCGCAGAGCTCTTAATCTAAGATCAATTCTCATCGTCTGTGTCGGGCTTTTTGAAAAGATCCTAGGGGTGGCTAAAACCAGCAACACCTTTAATTGATGATTGGATTGACCAGGGCCTGAAGTTAACTTGCCACAGTGGTAGGTGGATTTTTAAATCCAACTGCCCCGTCACTTTTTACCAGCCAGTTTTTTTTCCCTCATAAAAGGTGAAAACAGGGATTGCTGTGTCTCAATGATTCATGGTAGCCTATACGTGGACATTGCGCTGTCATCACGTGATGTAGTACGGGGGGCCCACCTTGATAATCAAGCATTAATGCATACTTTCCTATCCTGGGCTGGGACACACATTCATAAAGTTTGATAAAGTACTTATTGTACTTTAAGTTATCATTGCACCTATAATAATGTAGCTGTCCTCGATTTAGGTCATCCTGAATCCACCGTATTTGACCAATGTGGCAAGTAGATTGACATTTTTACCCGCCAATTGCAAAATTCACACGCATTTGGCAGGTGGTCGAGTGTTTATTTCAGGCAGACTAGTAGTAGACTGTAGACTAGTGCTATGTAAGGAATTTATTAAGCCTTTACTACCATAGCTACATTACAGCTCCGTTGCTCGCATCAACCTTAACGCATGACAAAAACAGACGCGCACTCCTTAGGTTTTTATTTCATTTTGTTTCCCGTTTCCCATCAGAAGCTTTCCCTGGAGTTGGGAAATAGTATTTATCAGATTTCCCAGAAATCCCTTCTCCCGAGACTAAACCCTAGCAGGAACGCTTTGTCAGAATATCCCATCTTTGTCACAACAAAACCAAACTCTTGGGTACACTTCCTTTAAGTTAAGGTCAAGTTTGTGACAGTCAGCCTCTTAAGAAGTAAGAAACAGTTGCTCAGCGAGTACCAGCAGAACGTGGACCTTGTTAAAAATCCACCTCATTGCTGAATGTACCTAAGCGCCAGGAACTATTTTCACCTTTCTAAAGGGGTTAAATAGTTCACATATTTCCCTTTAGAAGATCCCTGAGAAACAGATGTAAGGTCTTTGTGCGGTTGACCTGTAAACTTAACCCTTGTTAAATTATGAATGCAGGATGGAACTTCTG
This sequence comes from Etheostoma cragini, assembly GCF_013103735.1. Taxonomy (NCBI): domain Eukaryota; kingdom Metazoa; phylum Chordata; class Actinopteri; order Perciformes; family Percidae; genus Etheostoma; species Etheostoma cragini. The sequence continues at coordinate 18,279,435 of NC_048424.1, forward strand.
ATTTAAAGCATGTACAGAAATGTGCTTCACTTATGACACACCCTTGTGTAACTAAAACTGTGGATTTAAAGAGATATTGCAACATTTGTCAAGCTGGATGTTGATTTAAGTCCTCCTGCACAATGCCTGCGTGGCATCAGCGTGGAATGAGCGGGCGTTTCTGTTGCGTGTCAGTTGCGTGGCGTTTTCTTTGTCTTTGCACACCAGAAACGTATGTTTCCCATTGATGAATTGAAAACAATGGCGTGTTCTTATGCTATGTACTGATAACAGCAAAGACAACGTCGACAGTGTTGATGAAAATAGGCTGCAGAATATTTTGTTCTGTGTTGGCAGGTGCAATATTTAAAAATCAATAATCATTTATTAATATTTTTTTATTTACATTTATGTCAAAACCTAGAAACTTTCAAACATCAAAATGTCAGTTATTAATTGTATCTTTAATTATTCTGTTTTGTCTGGAAGTGCTTCCAACACACTTGCGCATCTCGTGAAAAATAGGCGTTGGTTTCATTTTAAGCATGCACATGTTGTCACATGTCACACATGCAGTGTGCAAGCTCTTATGCGTTAACATGGAAGCCGAAATAAAAATGGACACGCCACGCGGCTGACATGCTCATGCCACGCAGGCACTAAGGTTTTCGACCAGTAGGCCCATTGCTCATGATACCATCTCAGTTGTAGAGATTTGGGAAATGCATTAATGTTGGGAATTATCAAAATGTTTTTGTAATTGCGTAGCTCCAGATGCTATGAACTTAGGCACAGCCCTCTGAGAGCTATTGCATTGACGACGTAGAGTCCAAAGCTTATACGAAATAGAACCTTCCTACGGATTTAAAAAAAATATTCGGAGCAGAAATCTTCCATTTAAACATTCTTCTCTCGCTCGCTACTAACTCATTAGCATTTGCAAAAGCTTAAAAGAGAACAACATGGTCACACTAACTTAAACAAACTGCTTTGAATTTCATGAATGAATATGACATACAAACAAGGTACAATATTTGTAGAGACATTCATGATCCCTGACTCCTACAGGATTGAATAACTAAATTAATACATATTTTTCTTTTACATTTTTTTCTTTTATATTTTTCTATATAATTTGTTTTCTACAGCTCACACTACCACAGTTTTCATGTGTTATTTTACTTCCAATTTGGTTTATGACCAAATATGATTAAACTAGCATAGCTGTTCTTTAGCAAATGTTGCATCACGGTTGTTTTGACAGCGAAATATCAGCATGTTAGCATTGTCATTGTAACCATATTGGCTTAAAGTACCACAATACCCATTAGCAACTTCACCGCAGGAATTACTCTGTTTAACAATTACACTACTTACAATAATTTATTAGTTGCATGTGCAATTCCTAACATGATTGTAGTCTGACATGTTTCAGCCACTTATTCACTGCTCCTACTTATGTTCACACTGTACATCAATAGCATCAACTAACTGCACTTCACCCTGCTATTGTCCTCGGGTTAAATTTGACCCATTTTCAAAAAGCTCTTCTTTCATCCAAATTGTCAAAACAACAACGGGGATGGTTCCTTGCATCGCTCTTTACAATTAAAACAGATGATCAGTTCAATACTTTTGTTGGATATGTGTGTTTTAATCAATTTTACAGAATTTGAAGAAAGTAATTTATAAAATAACCACCAAATAAAAAGATTCACCAATGTCACCTGTTCAGCCTGTTGTTCTGTGTGCTATGTGTAGTTGAATAACTTGCCTTTCCAGATTAAATGTCTGTTCATGGTTTTGGAAGTTGTGAAATTAATTTCTAAATAAATGCGACTTATAGTCCAATGCGATTAATTTATATATATACATATGTACGTATATATATATATATATATAAGTTTTTTCCTCTCCATGACGTATTTTTTGACTGATGCGACTCATACTCAGGAGCAACTTATAGTCCCGAAAAAACGGTTAATGGGTATTTTTTAAAGCAACACAGCAACCATTAAAAAACGGAATTGTATTGTTTACAGGGTTGCTCATAGTTTGACAAATAAGAAGTCAGTCGTCGGTGTACACATTTAGCTTTCTGTAGAGACAGCTTCCACTAATAAGGAGAGCTGATTTGTGTGTGTGTGTTTGTCCTCTAAAATCAATACTGTACGTTCCATTCAGCCATGCAGTTGAGCCGGTAGCTGAAACCTCAGGGGTGCCTGTTCGCTTCGCGTCACAGATTCCCTTCCCTGCCTTTTGCCTGTCAGTGGCCTTTTCATGCAAAAGCAATATCAGCTCATCCCGGGGTAATGGGCAACAGCCTCAGATGCAGCGAGATTGAGATCACTTTGAATTATTAATATTCATTCTCCACAAAGGGGCAGGCGGTGTGGGACTCCCACTCGTCAACACAGCTGAGTGTTCAGACTGTCACCGAGCCAGTGTCAACAGTCGGAGTCAAGCTGTGCTCTCCCACACAGACGCAGGCACAAATCAGGCACATGGATGACCTTCCATACCTAAATACAGACTGTGACAAATGCAAGCGCAAAGAGAGGCTTTCACACACACACACACACACACACACACACACACAGTGTGTCCCACTATCTTTGTGGGGACCTGCCATTGATATAATGCATTCCCTAGGCCCTTACCCTAACAATATCCATCACAACTAAATCCCTAACCTTAACCCTTACCTTAACCATGACCTAATTCTAACCCTAATCCTAAAACCAAGTCTTAAGCCTTAATCAGCCCTTTAAAATTGGGGAGTCAAGCATTTTGGACCCCACAAGTACACTGTATTCCCGTATTTCAGAACCCCTGAATGCAGTTAAACAAGAACACACACACACACACACACACACACAGAGACTCACTTACTCACTCACAGACACACACACACCATTTCACTGTCGTTTCAGTCTGTGGTGGGGCTGTCTGGGCTCCCATCTGTGCAAACAGCTCCATTTCCTCAGAGCCTTGCTACCAATTCAAAGACACCAGAAGACGTTTCTAACTGCTGCAGCAGGAAATAGTCCCCATAGTGGTTTTATGGGCTTTCATAAAGGCTTCCTGTCATATTCATCAGAAAGCGTAGGGATGATCATCAAGAGCACTTGATTTAGCGCACACTTGTATGCTTTTCAACCACTGTTGTTGTATACGATGGAAAACAACACGCCGCTTGTTCACTATTTCCTCAACGCTTTTAAGCTTTGAGAAAAGAAATTACATTTATGTTAGTCATGTGCCTTTTCTCTCCACCCCCCATGACTCTATGCCTATTTAACAATGGTCAAATTGTTTCTGGATGGATTTGTTGCCTAAATTCAATGCACTGACTTGCCTGATCGATCAACCAGTTTAGCTTTATTAATATATAAGCTATATATGTGTGTATATATATATATATATATGTATAATATGGATAGTTAAAAATTAAAATTAGGGTAAAAGAATTGTATTAATTGCAGCTGATTTAATGCATTCTTAGGTAGACCGGATAAGAGAACATTACAATAAACTAATCTGCTATAAAAGTGTGCATTAGTCTCTCTTGAGTACATTATCAAAAGCTGTTTTTGATGTGAGGAGAAAGACAAATCTTGTTTATGGATCCATCCATAACTCCTTACTGAATAAATTAGCATTGGATGACAGTAATGCCTTTGTGGTCTTGAACAAGTCTTGATATGGTCTAAACTTGGACTTGACTTGGTGCCGACTGAACATGGTCTTGGACTTGAGAGAATGTACTCATACTGGAACTTCCCCACTGTCTACTTCATATGACCTCATATTCCTGCATGATTTATTTGGAATTATACAGCACGGAATATCTTGTACAGTGTACTGGGAGCTGCGGAAATGTGATAGCTGTGAAGGTGGATAGGAAGCTGACATTGTGTGTGTGTGTGTGTGTGTGTGTGCCTTTGTATGAGGGGACAGACTTTAATGGTCGGATGAAAGTGCAGTCAGTGAGAGTTGAGCCGTTGCCCAGTCAGGAAGTGTCCCGGTGGAGGAGGTTGATTCTTCTTCTTCTTATTCTTCTTCTTCTTTTTGTACGTCTGTCTTCCAGTGTGATTGCACAAACAGATGGGAGCTGACATCCTAATATCAACAGGAAACACTCGCGGTTTATCCTCTGCAGGGATATGACATCAACAGGCAACAGGAAAAATCCTTTCTTCATCTCTGTGGGGACACGTGCAGTCAGTGTGCTGCGGGCCAAAGCAATGTACAGTACATGAAAACCTGCTAACCTGCACAGATCTGGAAACACAATAGATATAATCCAACCATTATCCGTGTAACAACCGGGACCTCAAGTCATGTGTGTCAATGTGGTGGGTTGTTTTGCAGCGCATTTTCTCTGTTGTGATAAGTTGTTTGGATGATGATCATCGAGAACAAAGACAAATTCCAAGTTTTTGCTCATTTCCTGCATTCCTTAGCTGTTTTACGTCACCGTTCGTTGTTTCCCATTGAGTTTATTAGATAAGACATGTGTGCCTTTTGTCCTTTGTTCTTGTTTTGCAGGATTTATGTTCTGAACACTGACAGGCTGTCAAAATACCTCTGAATAAAAGCAGCAGTTTTACTGTACAATATGATTCTGTGAAATCTATTTTTCAATTTCCTTTATTTAGTTTATGTGCTGTTGGACTGGACAGGCTGTAAAGGGAAGGCAGCTCGGTATCTAACCACAAAGAAGCAGGCATGGAAAGACTTTGGAAATGGAACGTGAGCCTGAAAAAGAGAAAAACATTGAACTCTACGGCGCATGCATGTTAGATAACTGCAGTGCCCAGGTGTTTCAGGAAATTATCTGGCATTAAAAAGAGAAGCTCTGTATTTATTGGAACTAATATGCTTTGGGCTGAGTGCCACAACACGGTAGAACAGTCGCAGGATTCATGAAAATGATACAAATGTAGAAAAATTCACACCTATTTCTTTTAGTGTAAGATAGTGTAAATAGCAGTGATTGAATGTAACTAATTACATTTACTCAAATACTGCACTTAAAGGGTAACTATGGGAAATTTTTTAACCAGGACCATTTTTCCCCATGTTTTTTGGTGTCTAAGTTGATAATTTTTTTGAAATTGGTCCAGTATTAAGCAACAGTGAAATAAGCCTCAATGTACCAGTAATGGGAAAATTGCCACACAAAATCCACTGTTGCAGTAAATGTTTGCTCTGGAGGGAATTACTAGAATTGTAGTATTTAAATTATGTGTGTTCTAGACCTACTCTATCTCTCTTGAGATAACTCTTGTTATGAATTGATACTATAAATTGCACACCTTCAATTTACGTCCACTAAAAACACTAGGCTCAGATTATTACTGTAAGTATCTGACATGGGAGGTTTTGCGTATCAGGACACATTCCTGTAATCGCTATCACCAAACCAACCTGACTCCATTTAAATAACAAAGAATAATAATAAACTGTAATTTCCCCCCTATAAAATTAATTTAATTTAAAGTGGTAAATCAAAATCTGTCTTGGTTTGTCTTTACACAGTTCCAACCGTCATTACACTGGTTTGGTTGAAATACACCTTAACATAGCTTCTGTTTGTTGACAAGACGACTTCACATGACACCTATACATTTTTAATGCATTACATGCTGTGGGTTGTTTTCACATTGAGGTGTTACTGCTTTTACTAATTAAAGGATCTTAATAGTTCTGCTGCAACTGTATGCAGAAAATAGCAAAAAACTCAAACATGGCATTTTTCAATTCAAAGATAATAAAGTGAAAAAACTTCACTGTGACAATAAGGTAAAGGCAGTAATTTAGAACTATTTGGAAACTAACAAGAATCTAGAATCTATTTAGAATATATGTCCTCACATCCCAGTCGATTCAAGAGGGCATTCTGCTTCGCCTGTACGTTATTTCCACAGCACCCCAACAGTGCAACCACACTCCCTGCCTCTTCATGATGCAAGCATGCCCATGTCAGAACTCAATAACACTCTGTCCTCCCCATATGAGCCCTGTTATTGTCTCCCTGAGACAGCATGATGCCTCTGTATGTATGTATGACAGCATGTTTTCCCACTGAGCTCTGCTGTCGCTGCGGTGTGGAGCCTGCTTCAGAAATGATGCATGCTTGACTGGAGCGTCCTGAGGATGTCACGCGAGGCAGAGGGAGAGTGTTCAGCATGCCTGCTACTGCTGCCGACTCTACTGGGGCGGCTTTAATGTACCCTCCTGCCAGACCACATTATGCCACACACTCAGCAGTTGCTCCATCACTGGACCTGGCACGCCAGATGTTATCACCTAAGCAACGCATTCACGTGAACAGGTTGGTATGATGTTGTATAACAAGATATGCTCACAAATTCACACAAAATAGACCATCAGCTTGTCACGTGACGACCAGTCACACGACAGTTAAGTTTTTACAGTTAAATTTAGCCGAGAAAAGCTTACTGGGAGCTGGGTACTGGGAGCTTGGTACTGGGAGCTGGGTACTGGCCACTGCGAAGATCTTTTCAGCGAGTGTTGCCGATAAAAGGTTACCGTCCAGCGGCGACGACTGTTAAGTTTAGGCACCAAAACGCAGAGTTAAGATTTGAAAAAAGACCGCGGTTTAGATCAAAACACTGGTCCCCTTAAGTAGTGCTCCCAGGACACAAACCTATTTTCTGTGTGAAAGTCACCAACTCCGCTCCCCAGCTTCGAAGCTCAGTGTTTTATGAACCAACCATCCATTGCGAACACCTCCCCACACGGGGATTCGTGCTCTTACACATCAGCAGTCAATGCGGTGCATACAGCAATAAATACGTGGAATACATACAAATTACAGTGCCTTAGTTTTGTAGCTCTGTGTACGAATGGTTTGTGAGAACAGCCTGGAGGATGTCATGCGAGGCAGAGGGAGAGTGTTCAGCATGCCTGCTACTGCTGCTGACTCTACCGGGACAGCTTTAATGTATGCTCCTGCCGGGCGGCAATATGCCATACACTCAGCAGTCGCTCAATCACTTGCCCTGGCGCGCCAGATCTTATCACCTATGATAACGCTGATACACTGCCTGGCACCGCAGAAAGTTTGGAGCTTTGGGATGATATCTAAACAAACTTATAGGACCATTTTCAAGCTGAAATAATGATCTCGGTGTGCTTTTGCTCACTTTTTATTGCCATTGTTTGCAAGCCAGCACCAGGTATCGGTTTCAAGTGGAGCCAAAGCCACGGTAACACTGTAAGAATCCCCCATGTCAGTGTGCAGATCCTGAAGGCAGCCTCGCTGAACAGATGCCCATTGTCGTGCTGTGGGCGGTAATGAATTGAAACACCGTGTTTTCTCCTGCAGGTTAATTGTGCTTATTTGAGTGAATATGGGGGGGGGGGGGAGTGGACCCTAGTTGGCGGACGCAGGAGAGCTCGCAACACTTTTTATTACGACTATATTTTCCAGAACATTAATTCTGTGGATTTTCTTTTTTTACAGTATGAAGTGAAAGCCGAGAGGATACAGCATGCTGGCCTGTGTGAAAGTCATTTGCTAATGAGAGCTCGTAAATAACCGAGATGGCAAGGGCCAAAGTGATTTTGGCTGTGGATACATTTACATAGCTCGGTGGCTGGAATTTATTTTTTTCCCACTCACAAATTCGTTTCGATCCTATGATTTCTACTCCTGCCTGCTTAGTTATATTATTAGTTTTGAGAGGTTAGATTTCATTATGTCCTGTGGTAGTAACTTAGAAGCTGAATGAATAAGTGGTCCCAATGCACTTGGGTACTACCTGGGCGAGTGAAGCGTATTTACAGTATAAAAGTGTGATTTATTTCAGGAGGAATAAAAACACCTGTAGCGCGCTGGAAACAAGCGCAGTACGGGCAAGCACGTGGAGTTGTGTTTGTCTTGGTGTGTCTTATGAACACATATTTCCAAGGGACCTCTCTAAAGGGCACACTTGATAAATGTTCTCCCTGGTATCTGTCATGTCATAGCATACTCATCGACTATGAAAAGAAGCTGTGAAAACAAACAGCAGCTTCCACAATGTCACATCTGACAGTGATCTAGCGGCCCCTGCGGAGCATCCGCGAGACCAAATCCACTTCATTCCAGAGAAAAAGGATTTTTTGTTAAAGACATGCAGATTCAAAACAAATTTTGACGATGCTAAAGACACCTCACAAATCCAGAGTCAATACCATTACAGCTTTTCATTTTTTTTCTGTTTATTATGGAGGAGCCATGTTTCCTTGCGTCATGGACCAAGGCCAAGCACATATTTGAGATCTACCAATGTACACCTTGAGTAATTTAGTATTCATGGTTAAGATAATTTTCTTTAGCCCCCCTGTTAAGCGCTTAAACACTTTCCTCTCAGTGAGACAGTCCCCTGTGAACAGTACGGCCACACCCGCACAGGTCGTGTTGTGTTTGGCATCAAGGAGCCTTCAAAGGTGGCAATCACCGGAAAGGTAATCCCTCGAGAGTTAATTAAAATTCACACACATGCAGTGGTATTAGTGCAAAGCTGCCTGAAACACTGAAAGGTATCCAAGATATAAGAACACTGAAGACGGCTTGTTTTGGACAACAGCTCTCAGCGCACACCATCAATAATGTCTTTTATGTTTTGGAGTCTTTGGAGCCTGCCTAACTCTTGAAACATACATTTTATCCGTTTTCTATTCCACACTTCCCAAGGCTACTGACACAGGATATCACTGCTGGTTATATTTGGGCACATTTTATTTAAAGTGCAAGCGTAACATCCAGGTAGTGTTGTCGAGATCAGTTAGACAGAACTAAGAATTGACTTGAATCTGGTTGCATAAATGCAGAATTTCAAACAAAATTACGGGGGCCCTGAGAGCTCAACATAGTGCAATTAAAAAAAACACATGCAAAGGGGCAAAACAATTAAAGGAAACCATTTCATACATTTGATAACAAAACATAGGCCTAGTCCACATGTGCATGGGTATTTTAAAAAAAGGGTGTTTTCCCTCCTTCTTGTTCTAAAAATTCAGTTTCCACACTGACAAACATCTCCATCCAAATGAAAATGCAAAAGCACAATTGAAGCACTGTCACAAGACAGGGCATGCCAAACGAACAGGTCTAATATTATATAACCCTAGTCCTTAAGCCACGTTGGCCAATCAGAAGCCGGAAAACAAGCTAATACCAGAAGGCTACTGTAGCTGCAATGGTGCAGTGATGGCTCCAGGGCACATTTTCTGTGTTCCTCAAAGTAATAGATGAGTGACTGTTAATTTAAGTGTGTAAAAGAGCCTGTCAGCAAGGTTAAAACTAGCACTGTTTTTGACACGGCCATCATTGAACAAAATGTTGCCTCATTTGTGACGCCTCACAAATGACATTCACAAGCTCAAAATTCTGTTTTCTCGGTCAACTCTTAAAACCGGGGTTCTGAAGTGTTCACCCAAGACTCAATTTTTCAGACATGTAGCATGCATGCAGACAAAAGGCCAAAACTCAGATAAAAGGCAATTTAAAAAAAAAAAAAAAACTGTATGTGTATGTTTTAATTAGGCCTTAGATTGTTTATTAGGTTAAGTCACTCATGTCTAGTCTTATTGTGCGCTTCCTGTTTATTTTGTATTCACTTTCCCTCTCATTTCAGACCCTGACTTCCTCCCTTTGTGTGATTGTCTGGGATTGTCGACCCCGCCTCTGATTGGTTTCACCTGTTTTCCCCTACCTCATCTATAAATAGCCCTTGTCTCCCTTTGTCTTGTGCCAGTTTGTCTCGTTCCGTCCATTGATAGTGTCGTCAAATGTTCTTACCAGATCCAGATTTGTGTATAGTCTTTTGAGAAATTGTTTGATCCGCCAAGTGAGCGCTTTTCTTTGTTTGAACTTTGCCATGTAAATGTTTTTTAAAACTTTCTATTGTTTCATGAGTCGTGCGCATGAGTCCACCGGAGTCGTGTCTAGGGTTGTTACATAGACGGCGCAAACAACAACAGCACAAGCCAAAAAGTTACAAAATTAAGTTAAGGCTTTAGCAAACACTAAAACTGATTTGGGGTTGGAATATCAGAGTCATATAATCGGAATGAATGAGTTAAAACAGACTTATTTAAAGCTCTGTCTTTTTTTCCCTGCACTTCATCAACTTCCCAACATTTTTGTAATTTGTCGTTTGGTCTTTTTTTTGTTGCGTTTTCTATAATTTCAACAGACTTAACTGTGCTGCATTTACAGTGTGAAGTTGGTGAACACGTCACTTTTCCTGTTTAACTTCTTGGCGTTTTTTTTGTGACTTCATGGGGAACTTAGAATAGGTTTACAGACAGCCTTGGATCACCAGAGCTGTTATAAGCAGGGACTATGAGGTAACTTTTAGAAAAACCTATTTCTATTAAACATTTACCTTTAACACCTAACACATTTTCCTGTGTTTCTTTCTTTTTCTTTCTCCTTGTTTTATACACTAATTGTTACTATTGTATATCTTTTGTCATTTGTTTTATTGTAACTTCAACCTGCCTAATGGACTGCAGATGGAAATTAGCCCTTGGGCCAAAATCTGGCATTTTTATGTTCATCAATGTGCATTGTCCTGAATTAATAAATAAATAAACTTTATGAGGATCTTTTCTTCCACTGGCTTGTGTTCTGTTGGTTGGCGCGTGTGTGTGTGTGTTAATTTTCATTGTGTTATGCTGTCAAAACCACTGTAAATAGCAGATATATATGGAAGCATAGACCTCCTAACCTCTACTGTAAATAGACATTGATTGACATCAGGAGAGAAAACAGCTGCAAATGACAAACCGTTGAGTCCCTCCTTGTTCATCCTATTATGTTTCAAGGTGATGATAAAAGACTGAGCAACCCATAGAGCCTGTAGCGATCCATCTTGTCTCCTTCATAGACATACACTGATGTGGCTGAGGGTGTAACCTCGTAAAGGAGATGTACATGTAGGTGTAGTAACTCACACAAGCATGAACACACATTTACCTTTTAACTGTATGACTTGTTTTCTACAAGGCTATGAGCCCAGTCCTCAAGGGGACGCGTTTAGAGATCAGGAAAAAGTCAAAGTCATAAATTCCAAAAATTATTAAGACACACCTGGCTGGGTAACGTGCCACAGGGAAAGGCTGTTCATGCCTTCAAGTGACAGAGCATTGAGGTCTCTGTGGGATACGCCATTGGACGTGCTGCAATAACCCAGCAACACAGTGGCTTACTATCTACAGGCAGACAGTGTTTCTCCCTGCTGCTTGCCCCCCAATGACCATGGCTGTTTGTCTGTCACCCTGACTGTCTGCCTCATATCTTGTCTGTTCAGCCACCTCAACAATATCCCACTCCCCTCCCTCCCTGCTGGTCTGTGCTGTTGCAGCTTTGTAATAGATGTGGGAGACAGCTCTCCCTCCCAGCGAGCCATATCACACTTTAAGTGGCATTTTAGTTTGATACTTGATCAGCTAAATATCAGTATGAGCTTTTTATCTCATACATAATTCACCTGTGGGGGAGTCAGCTAAGAATAGCCAGCTTTCTGTGCTTCTCATGGCAGATGTGCAAGAGACAGCGAGGCGAGAGATGACATGATGTGAAACGAGTACAGTGCATACTGGAGTGCAGTATATTTAGGTGCCATAGAGCTCAACAGTGACCGATCTTGTTGAACGCCTCTGGTTCCAGATGTGATTTTTCCCAATTTAATATCTCCATTGACGTTTCAGAAAATGTTCATATTAAGAGTCTTAAGCCCTGAACCAAGCCAAGCCGGTACAAGACAAATCGTAACCCTAAAACATTTTATTCGGCCCAAAAATACATTTTTGAAAACATCGATAAAAGGGAAAGGTACAAGAATGTGTAAAGAAATTATCTTAGACTTCAGTGGTTGCTCGATATAGCAGTTTGCGGGTTTGTGGGTGCAGCAAACATTCCATGTTAACAATGAGCTCAGCCAATCATCAGATGTTATGCCTCATAGATTGTGGGTAGTGCAGTACTTCTCCATGACATTGCAAATAATTTTTTTTTTGAAATGTGGCTTCTACAGGAGCATGAACCTTCATTTCATAATCTCGTGGCTTATAGTAAGTCTAACTTGGATGGTTTAGGTATAATGTCTAATACTCAAAATCCTAAATAATAATTTAATAATTTATACTGTTTATTGATGACCAGAGGGCAATGTATAATATGGAGAAAATTACTGGGATTTCACTTCCAGGTCCACTTTTTAGGGCAGCCTGCAGTGTTGTAGTCAAGACCATCTAAACCAAGTCATCACCATGACCAGAGTGTATCGAGACCGAGACAAAACCAAGACTTTGAGGGGTCGAGACCAAGTCAAGACTAAGACCAGTGCAGGACGAGACTGAGTCAAGACCAAGGCCAGACCAGTGCAAGTCCCAAACTGCATGACACAAGAAAAATGTGGAAAATGCTAACCATTAGCACTCCCTAAACTGATCTGAAAGATCCACATTCCCATTAAAAACACTTACTGAAAACTTTTTGAGATTATTCTTTATTTACCTCTTTTATTTCCATTAGTGTATCACGAGAAATGCTTTTAAAAATAATGATCAAAAGGCGGTTGAAATAAAATCCCAAGTTCTCTTTATCTGAGACAGAGTAAACATGCGGTCAAATCTGAGACAAGACCAAGACCTTCAAAAGTGGTCTTGGGACTGGACTCGAGACCAAGACTGATCTTGAGTCCTGGCAGCCTGCATATCCCCTTATTCACATTATCATCATACAGTCAGCAGGTCCTGTTTCCTTTTGTTAAATATAAAAGTGAAATGTGTGCTGAACTGAACCCATCTCCACCCTGTTTCCTGTTACATTGTGTCATTTCTTGGCCCTATCACTTGGAAACAAACAATTAGACAGATATAGATGAGTGAAATTAATATTTTGTCTTGTGACATTGTTCTGTCTTTCCCTTTTTTGCCAAAGTCCCATCGCTCAGCTCAGCTACTCTCATATCTCGTAAACACATTCTTCAGCAGGATGTGACTTTTGTGAACTCTGAGGTATACAGAGGGGTTGTTTGTCCACCTAGAAGAGTCCACTTCATCAGCAGCCAGGTCTGCATACATGAGGGCACACACAGGCTGTAACAATGAGACGGGGAGAGACAGCTCAGTCCCTGAGGGCTGTTCTGCTTTCGTCCACTCAGAGGGTCCCTTTCCAGGGTGACTATATGGACTTATTTTATCACTAATCTGTTTGGACAGATTAGATGTCAGTCTAAGCGTGACACATCGCTTCACTTCAAGGCTTGGGAAAGTCTGACAAGACATGAGTTCTTAGACTTGCCTGTGGGATCAAGCTTCCACATGTCATTGGCCTTTTTCTGTTCCAGCAAGGGGGAACAGTGGCCTTTTTTTGAGCCACATGCTCTATTCTTAGAGCCCGCAAAAAAGCCTGACATTCGACCTACATAAAAATGCATACATGCTCTTTCTGCTGCTGTGTTGGCTCGAGTCACTGTGACTGTAGAAACCTCACATCAACTTGCAATTTCTGAATCAGCACAGAAAAGCCATCGCCTAACCACACTCCTCTCCCAGCGCAATTCTCACATTCCAACAGCTGAGAAGTTAAAGTGTTAGATTGTCCCCCATGCAAATGGGATGGAAAGAGGAAGAGAGATTCTGTGAAAAGGCCGGTCTCTCCTTCCCAATGCAAAACAAAAAATAAGAAATTAGAGGAAGGTTTTGGAAGTGAGTAAGTCAGGGAGGGATAAGAGCTACCAGTCAGTTCTTAATTCATGCATACCAGGGACATAATGTGACAGTAATGCAATTTGTTCTGGGCCAAAAGCCCAGTTGCACTCAAACAGTTACAGGCTTGATTTGTCTTTTTAGCCCTCCTCTCAGGCCACTGTGCATTACTGTGCATTAAAGAGGCCCTTTTATGCTCCTTGCCAGGTTGGAGGACGGCGCCCTTATTAGATGTGACTGCATGATAATGAAACAGCGTAATGCAATGTCAGAGCAGTTGACACGGCACAAAAGACTAAGGCTAGTGAAATTCCAAATCCGCTCAAAATGTCACAGGGCTCACCTTGGGTCTGAATCACAGCCACTGGCAGATTAGTTCCCACATCGATGTCAACCTCAAGGATGCCTCTCTCTTTGGTCTGTTTCAGAAAGTCACTCTGACTCTTGACTTACCCTCTCTGTTCTCATTCTCTCCTCCTTGACAGCATTATCATATAAGCTGCAAAGACAAAGAACGGGACATTAAAAAGGTGAAGAGTTGAAGAGTGAACAGTCTTCATACTTTTTCTCGGTTAGTGAAAAATGCACACAGTTGCCTCCTACCCTTTCAAGCTAACTGCCCATTGGCTAAGTTAGCTGATTAAAATAATAACTGGACTCTATATGGCAAATTTACAACTCAAAATTCTTAGATAGAAACCATTTTTGTTTTGATTTCTAAAAGTTAGACAAAAGCAGGCTTCTACATAAAGCCAGAAACTGGAAATGAAAACTGTTACAAGCATGTTTATTAGCTTTAGCTAGCCAGCTGTTTAAGCTAGCGTTAGCTCCATAAATTGGATAAAAACACTGCCTCCAGCTGACGTTTGACTCTTTCCAACTCACTCACTAACACAAAGCAGTAGTGGAATGTATAATGGTAGTACATTTATGCAGGTGGTGTACTTCAAGTGTCACTCTGTGACCTCTGTGAAATCTTTGTGTAGGCAGTGTGTTCAGATAAACTGCTGATACTGCCATGACACAGAGCCGGATTTAAATAAGCAAAACATCTCTGTTAGTAAAATGTTGAGGTACATGAGTATTTTCATTTTTTGCTACTTCATACTTTTACCCCACCACATTTTGGAAGCCCATATTGTACTTTTTACTTTGTTTCCTTGCCAACAGAATAGTTACTTTGCAGATTCAGATAAATAATGCAAAATACTAATTAACTAATTCTGATGTATTATTATGGATTAAGCCACCTGGCAGTATATAAACCAGCCGCATGATTAAAACTCACAATAATGCATTACTGATTATAATTTAGGGATGTAATTATCCTTTCAGTACTTAAATATGATACATTTAATCTACTGTATAAATTAGCCAGTTATCTTGAGAAAAGCCTGGGAGAAGAGAAAAAAAGCTCTTTACTGAGATGATCTGTGGATATTTGTTTTTCTGTTATTTATTTAATTCTCCAAAATATTTATATATGCGAGACTGGAAGATGTCTCTTAAATAGTGGTGTCATCCCATATGGGTGGGCCAAATAGTTGGCATGGCAAAAATTAACTAACTTAAGTATATTTTTCTTTTACCAAGAATAAGTACGAATTTGAATGCATGCATGTAACAGAGTTTAGTTACACTGCTATTGCTAGTTTTACTTACAGTAAGTAAATGTACTTCTTCCACCATTACATACAACACTGTTAGCCAGTTAGCCCGGCATGCTAACAATTGCAACTTAAATTGAAGCAGATAAACGGGCTGGTTAATCGATTCCTCACAAAAATGCCCCAAAAAAGGAATTTTGAAGGAATCCAAAGTTTGACATGCCTGCCATAACCTGGTAATAGCTGCTATAACCTATTTTGTGTATGTCAAACATGAGCTCAAGTTTTTCCCATCTATTAAAAGAATAGGACGTGTGTTTTTTAACTAAGCTGATGAAAAGACACCAAAGACAGTGTTTTTGTAATGCAGTTAGAACTTTCTTTGTTCAATAGTTGAATAGCTCCCAAAGGAGCTAATATAGCAAGAGATGTAAACAATTAGCTATCTTTCAACATCCTTTCTGCTGTACTACAAATATGTTTTCTTGCCATAAAGAGCCTGACTAAGGGATGAAATCCGCTCTAACCCCTGTGGAGAAAAACCCTTTTATCAAACGCTAATATGACATCTTTGGGCTGATCATACTGAAGTAATAATCAGGCCATTCACCAAGAACACTTCTGTACTTTGGACTGCTCTAATATAATAGAAGATCATGTTTTTACTGCACTTGAGCACGGTCTGTTTATTTTATTTTACCTCAGACCCTATTCATATCCGCAGTCTTGACGCAGCGCAACATCACACCTCATTAGGTACCAAATCTGCATCTGGTTATTTGTCTGGCCACACTTCTGTGCCCAGGCTAGACACACTCAAGCAGAACAAAAGCTATCTCACTTTGCAAGTCTATAACAATTCCTTCCCCAGCCCACAGGTCGCTGCCTTAGTAATTTCAGGGTAAAAGTCAGGGCAACATATTTTTTGAGTGGAGAAAAAAGCAGTCGGCATTCCTGCTTTTCAAAAGCTGAAAGGTTATTTTAGTCACCAAAGCGGTGGTCATATACCATTTACAGAGCAAGCATTCAAACAAAACCATGAACTATCCTAATAAAACAGCATCTACAGTATGATTTTGTCTCTTTTTATAGTCCTTTTATCATTCGTGAAACCATTTTTGTTTTAAAATATATGAATGGTCTGTTTTAATATGAAAGCATGTTGTACCGTATGCTGAGCATGCACGTGGTTTCACCAGCTTCACAAAGCTGTGTAATAAAGATAATGAAATGAACACTCACCTCTGTACCGAAATGTGATGGCAATTTTCATGTTGGTCTCATGTCTGAAAAAAATTAAAGATACAACGACAAGCTTATGACTGGAAGTCGGACTTAGTAACATTTCTTCAACAAAGAGAAGCAAACAACTACAAAAAGGTGCATTAAAAACTACGTCTGCCGCCTGAAATTGATTGACTTAAATCTTTGTCAACAATTCTGAGTTGAGGCGTCATTTTTCTTTTTTGTTAAAGTGTGCATTACATTATGTTATATTCTAGCAGGGAGACATGCAGAACAGTGTTTCCCACAGGCGGTCTATCTACATCTATGTGAAACTAAAAAGCATGGTAGATGATATAGGGTCTGTGTTTCAAGACGGGTTGGCTGGGTTGCTGAGATTGCGGAAATTGAAAAATTGTGTTTCTGATTTGGGTACAGCCATAATAAAAACTACAAAAAAATATATGCAAAGCCATAGACTGTTAATATTAAAGAACAAAGCCAAACTAGTCTCACAGATTTTCTTAAAATGACCACAAACTGTCAACAATGCATTACGTGGTGGAGGCACAGAATATGTGAAAATTCTGTGAGGCCACTACGGAAAACAATGCCATGTGAAATCAATGAGAGGATGACGTAGCATTAGGAGCGACGATGGTAACAAGTAGTATGAAAGCCCGAAAGTCTGTGTAAGGAGGTTGGTGGGTGTGGTCGATGGGTCAAACACAGGACTTTCATCTGGGAGACTGGGGATTGTGTCCCGTGTATAATATTTCCTAAACTCACTTTCTACTTTTCCTAAACCCATCCGTACAGTTCTTCCCACCTGTCATGACGTTTCCTTAACTTAAGGGGTCATGTTCATTTCACAGAATTCCTCCGTGGGCCTATCAAAGATTTTTTTTGCCATTCCGTGAAACTGCCACCGATTTTGAGTTAAGGGAATTAGTTAAGATTTCTGTGCGATTGGGTTGACAGAGCATGTGTGACATCACCCATTGGTTTTTGGAGATCTGATATAGGTGGTCAAATTTTCCGTTACAGGCGCAGCCATCTTGGTTGGGAACGCTGCTTACACTCTACGTTACACACTTTCACTGGCAATCTGGATGCAACTGCTGCGACACCTAGCCTACATAATGTGAGGTAAGACTTAGCTTTGCTAGGGTTTAGAATATAACTTTGTCCTGCAGTTATGTTACATACACAAGACAGGCCGCAAACTGGCAATCACTTCATAGCCACGCCCTAAAACACCCACTGCTTTATCGTTGATTTTAAAATCAACAAGACCATTATTCAAAATAAATGAACATCATTGTGTGTTGCAAAACTCTTGAAACTAGCGATTGAGACCATAAACTACTTTTGACGATGTTTACTGACGTAATAAATCAAGTGAGAAAGGGATCACTTTCTCATAGACTTCTACAAAAAACAACTTCCTTTTCGCCCCCTGCTGGAATTAAGACAGAATGCAGATTTAAGGCACTTCCGCATTTGCAGAACTTCGCTGAACCGGATGCTCTGACCATTAATATTAACAGCCTTTGTGCAAAACAAATAAGAAGAAAAAAGAAAAAAACAAAGCAAAAAAAAAAAACATGCATAACAACTACATAGATAAAACCTAAGAAAAAAAGAGATACATAACTAATTACAAAGAGATGCAAAATTACTACAAAGAGATGTGAAACAACTACAAAGAGATGCAAAATTTTTATGAAGAGATGCAAGATGACCATAGACACATAACAACTATGACATAGCTGCATTATAAACACAGGCAACCAAATGATCTGCCTAAAAAATTATGAAATTGAAAAAGTATTTGGAGTTCACTAAAGTTAGTTAAAGTTTAGTTTCACTAAAGGTTAAGTATTTCTCACTCTTATGATGGTCCTTTTAAAAAGGGGGCTTCAATGACAAAATACGTTTAGTGAATTGCCTGTTACTTAGCGTCAGAGAAAACAGGTTACACTCTTTCATCGGTGTCATTGCACTTTAAAATCACAGCTGTTATCTAGCAATGCTACCGCTCCATCCTGCGCACCTGGAGCCAAATTACTCTGGAGCATGCGCCCCTTTATGTAAAAATTCTGTCATGTCTGAATAAAGCTGTAAAGAGCAGTTATGTCACCCTTGTTTGAATGACTAAAAGCCATCACTTTAACAGCTTGGTGAAGCCCGCAATGCTACGTATGCTTTTAACTCACTACTCTCAGCCCACCTAAGCAGAGCCATTAAATACAACCACCATGCAGGCACATTAACGCATCAGAAACCTGTGGATGGAGAAGAAGTATTCAGAGAAAATTGAATTTATATTGAAAAAAATAAGTATGACATGCTTCCTCCAGCACTGACATAGATTTAAGAAAATGGTAAAAAATAAATAAAAATTTGATAAATTGCAACTGGTGCAGAGAGTCCGTCTGAAAAGCATGGCAGAGGCATAGCTAACCGAATGGCTGGGATGTGATTGCAACTCTGCAAGGAAGCGGTGCAGTGAGAAGCAGTCTGAGTCTTAATTCCACAAAGCACTAGGCTTGCAGCAGTTTCCCCCCTGATTGATACTGCTGTTGGACCGGTCTGGTTAGCCAGTGGAAACCACCATAAATTCCAGGCCCACTTTATCGTTAAGTTTAGTAGCCGGGGAAATAAAATTAGCTGTGTCCAATTTTGGATAGGTCTGCATAACACTATAAATAACAATTAATAGTTGGTGATAAATGTACAAAAATGGGATTAAAAAAAGAAATACAATTAATCTGTTTTTTTTTGTGAGTGTATTTATTGAGTGGCTTTTACTCATTTAATCTGCGATTGTGGTAAAACATTAAAACATTAATGCTTTTGCATTATTCAGGCCCATCACATCACAAATGACTGATGACCAGGCCTTTTTGCAAATTTTCTCCTGCCTGTATATATAGCCCAGGCCTGCGGTTTGCTGAGGGCGAGGATGGCTGAAGCTGCGGCTGCAGTGAGGGGGGAAAAAGCTACTATTCTTAATGTCAAATGCACATGTAAGTGTACTTTATCATTTCTGACTGCTCCTCTTTGCTAAATCTCGAGCCGGCCGGCTGTGCTCCCCTTTTCTCCCTTAAGACTGTGTTCAGTTAGAACTGAAGTCCTGCTGAGGAGGGAGCAGGACTGAGGCAAAATAAATGACATGTCCCACATCTCCCTGTTTAGGTATGTTTTTACAAAGCCCTTTGTGTGTATTTGAGTTTGTGTGAGTGTGTCCAAGTGCAGAGCTATGTTTGTCTCTTGGTATCCTCCCTCAACAGACAGGGCCCTCTCACTCACCAGCATGTGTTTCGGATTACCATCCTGCATTCCTCTCTCTCGGCCCAAATGGCTGCTGGAGCGTCACATCTCTGCAACTGCTGGCAATGGTGCGGTATCCCATGAAGCCACAATGCACAACGCTTCCCATGCCTGTCCACCCATATGCCCATTCGTCTGTCAGCGGAGGCTCCATCGTTAAAAGATGTTAATGTAATAAGCTGACCTCTTGACCCCAAAGTAGCTGCCATGCAACCTCTTTTCATGCTGTATGATATGTTAAGTGTGTTCCAGACAGCCTGTCAACAAACACATAAGGGAAGCCAATAAACGGCGCGCGCTGCGGTTGTTTTAACCCCAACAGGGCAAAGCCCATTCATCACAGTTAAGGCAGCGACGATGATGAGGTGTTTGGTGGTTGTTGGTGGCTTTAAATAGTTGGTAATGGAGCTGCAGTTTGTGGAGGTGTCTTGTTGTTGGTTCCATCTTTAATGCAAATAGTTGTCTGACAGATGCAGCAGAGGCCAAACAGCAACAAGACTAAACGTGTCCTGCCATGCAAGTAGTGCTGTGAGGCTGTACTAAAGCACGGCGGGGCTTTGAGCAAAATGCTATTGTCATTATGACAAAATGCTCACAATGACAAGGCTAATATGCTGATGTTGAACAGGCACTCCATCATTTTTGTCACAAGGAGTTTTTCCACAGTCTGTGAAAAGAATAGTAAGATGTACTGTGGTTAGCAGAGCTGCTAGCCAGTCTACTGCCATGCTAGCAGCTCTGTAAGGTTGTACAACAGCACAGAGTTGCTTTGAGCTAAATGCTAATGTCATTTACGACAGTTCACAGCCTGTGAAAACGATGGTAAGATGTTTACAGCGGCTGTGGAGGAGCTTTCTAGAGTAGAGTTACCTTAACTTGGGCTTGAGACTTAGCATTTTTAACAGAAAGTCTTAAGCGGTCATTTAGGAGACAGGGAAAGTCTACTGAGATGCTGTTGATTATGGGAATTGTAGGATTCTGCAATTTTGGAGTTTAAGCCTGACTGGAGAATAAAAGTTTGTACACAGTATCAACCTCTACTGCTTCATTCTTCAATATATTTCTTGGGAAAACCAACAGATCGGAAAAATCAATTTGGGCTTGATTTTTCATGGTGGCGCTAGGTGAAAAGTTCACACAACTTGAGTGTTAAATGTATGTCGGAAGCAGGCCTACTACATCAGGACAATCATCCAAAATGTGTTGCATTCAGTCAAAACAACAAGGAGGACAGTGCTGTAGTGGATTCAAGTGCCCAGTGTGCAAGTCTGCGTCCAAGTCCGAACCACCAAAGAAGAGTCTGAGTCAAGTCTGGGTTCAAGTCCAAGCTGAGTCACGAGGCCAGAGAATAGCAACTCGAGTCCGACTTGAGTTCAAATCCCGGACTCGAGTTCTCCGTCATTGCCTATTACACATAAAAGTTGTCAGAAACGACATCCAACTTCCGATGTCTGATTTCACAAATCCTTAAGTCTGAGTCCACGTCCAGAGAATAGCTGCTGAAGTTAGAATCAAGTCCGAATCCAGGACTTAAGTACTCCATCACTGCTAGAGTAGAGGTCATGGGATCACTAAAGTCATTTAGATTTGTCCTTTCGGGACCATATATGTCTGCAATAAATGTTCAAGACAATACATCCAACAGTTGTTGACACATTTTCCTCCCTAGAGCCACAGCAGACAAGTTTACAAGTCAACAGCCATGCTGTAGCTCTGTCAGCTCGTGCTTATGGTCCCATCAGAGCTTTACACCAAATGCTACCTTCAACATGTTATCAATCTTACAAAGACAAAGCTAACATGGTAATGTTAAGCGGGTAGAATGCTTCCCAGGTACCAAATCCCATGCTGCAAGCAAAGCTGAAAAAAAATGTATACATGGTAAACTGGTGTTCGAGAATCCATGGAGATTATTGACCCATTACATCACTCAGCACACTGTGTAATACCGACTGGGTGCATATTTTCACACCGTAGAATACATCTGATTATTTATTTTGAATTGAGGTAGAGGTTATCTAGTTCATTCAATTCTGATGCTACAACTGCAGTGACATTTAGGAGAGCAATTATTTTCCGATGTGCTGTTACCAACCGCGGCTGCGATGCAAATAAGCTGATCGAAATCCCAGCACTGTCCAATATTAAATATTTAAGTTGTGCCAAAATGATGAACTCTAGCGAAAGGTTCAATGAAAGAGGCACTTGGAGGGGCACACACACACACAAAACATGCAGATATTATTTAGCTTTCCTCTAAAACGACACCTCCCAGGGTCACACGTTGCCTGCAGCGTTTGGCATTCCAGGCGATGCCAGACTGCCTTACCAAGCAGAGCAGGTCCGCTGCAAGGTCAGCACACGTGGGCGATCAGTTTCACGGTGAATACCAAATGTAAGAGCGCATCAAAACCCTGAGAGATGAGACATTAAAGCTACAGTCCCCGGAGGGACAAGTAGGATGAGGACGATAGGGAAGGAAGAGCACTGGGGGAGAAAAAAAAACAGGTGGCAGTACTTCAAAGCAGGGGAGTTTTATGAATTATGGAAGATAATGTGACTTCTGCAGGGGGTCCCAGTGGTGCTGGCTATCAGTCTTTATGGACAGTATAACACACTTTTTCCCCATTCTTCCATCCTTTTTTTTTTTTTTTTACACGGCAATAAATGAGATACATTTCCATGCTATCTCACGAGTAGAAATAACACCATTTCTTCCTGGAATTATTCCCGCAATGACCTCAGTTCATGTGCCATGTCATTTTTTAAATAATAAAAACATTTTGAATTAAATGACCAGGAGCCAAAGAGAATTAAGTGACTCATTCCTCACAAAGAAATGTAATGTCGTCCTGATGGACATAATACAGTCGGAATATTCATTAAGCGTACTGTAGGACCAATCCTTTATCTTGGATAGGCTATTATTATGTAGATTATTTTAGAGCATTATATTTGAAAGGTTGAAATAAAAAGGATATTCAAAATGTGCCCCAACACAATGGTGTTTTTAAAATATTGTCTTTATTTTGAAATGTTGTGTGAAGAGGATTTTTAGATCCGATTTGAATGTACCATGTGGATTTTCCTGATGTGATATGTGATACCATGTGACTCCAATATCTTTATAACAATAACTGTTTACAGCTGATACAGTCTGTGGGTTGGCATTGATTATTCCCTGAAAGCACTACACTCTCCTTATGGCATATAACTATTATTTTGCACTTCAAGTTATTATATGTTAATCACATATTATTATATTTCATGTTATAATGCTATCTATACTAAGGGTGTAACACAAAGCTGCTCAAAGCAGCACAAAGGCCAGAACAACAAGGCTAAAGTGCAGCTTATCACACCAAGCTGTGAGCCTGTCTTGTGCACTTTTTACATCAGCAACTGCACTACTGATGCCCTATTTTTTTTAACAAGCTGCTTGGTTTTTTAACCACAGTCTGTGTTCAATTGATTTTAGCTTTTAGTTTTTAATATTTCATTTTGTGTATGCTGGCAAATCTGCTTGCATGACAAACTAATCTAAAATATCTGTATCTGTTTTTAAAGCACAGGACTGAGAATCTACTGCCATGTTAGCAACTCTTTGGGGCTGAATTTTGAGTTAAATGATAATGTTAGTATGCTAACATGCTCAGTATGACAATGTCGGGTTTTTTTTGGCAAGTTGTGTCAATTATATGACAGGGTTAAAAAGAAAACACTGGAAAAATTTGGATGCTGATTGTAATTGTTCAGAGCACATTCTCAGTTCATAGATCTATAATGGATTTGTATTCATTTGCATCCCTAATGTATAATTAGGCTGTTTATGAACAGTCAAATCATTAGCAGTTATTAGTTGATCATTAACAAATAATGCTTCAATGCTAAAGGAATTATGAATGAATTTTTTGCTTTTCATAATACATTGATTTATTGGTCTGTTTGTTTGGTATGTCTTGTACAGTTGTTTATGATTTCCCAGCCTCTGCTCTAAAGTGGAAACTCTCCCTCATGCACACACATCAATTATGCTTTTCTTAACCAGCTTTGAGCTTTAACTTTGAAAGATGTTTCTAATCCTCTGCGAATGTGTGTGTAATGTGTAAATGTATTCCTAAATCGTCAGCTCACACTTGAAGCCCAACACCAAGGTTACAACAAATAATGGTTATAAAATATTTACAGAGGTTGGAAAGCCATTTGTTGCAATGCAAGGATGAAGAAAATATATTAATGAGGACACAGTGAGGGCATTGGGTTTTAATCCTTCTTAGGTAGTCTAATTTGTAATTCCACATCTGCTTGTCTCTTGATGATATGGAGAATAGATAAGGTTGATGGATAACCATTGACCATAATGGATGCAGTACAAGATTTTAATTTATCACCATTGGGCAGTTGAGTTTTCCTTTTTTCTATTTTGCTAACTAATTTACAAACAAATATGGCCACCATTTATTAAAACAAGTAGCTGGGCAGTGTGATGTCTTCACTGCATTCTATTGGCAATGGAGGGCTTACTAAAACAGAATTTGTTCTATGAATAACACCCATGTGTGTGTGTATCTATGTGAGTGTGTGTATCTGTACATTGGTAAATGTCTGCACTGCGTCTCCAATAGAAAGCTGAAATCTTTATATTGTCTGATTTGATCTTAGCTCAGACATTAGACAGAGCTCATCCCCTGCCACTTAACTTCTGTTTCTAAGGGTAAATATTAGGGGTGATCCGAGTATCCGGCGGAAACGAGTTTTCGGTACGGATAAAGCACTTTTGCCGAGTACAAGTATTTTACGAGTAATATGAGTCAATATCCGTGCTCGGATTGAATACAACTCCGAAACTGGCCGCGCAGCGTTCTGCGCTGATGCGGAGTGGGACTTTTCCCTGTGGGACGGTAGTGTAGAGGCTGCCTGGTGTGTGGCCGGTGACCGGTGGCCGCTGCCCGGTGGCCGGTGACCGGTGGCCGGTGACCGGTGGCCGCTGCCCGGTGGGCGGTGGCTGGTGACCGGTGGGCGGTAATCGTGGCCGCCGCCTGCCGGCAGACCTGCGAGTCGCGTCAGTGTCCACTCTCTATGTAAAAGTAGAGATGAGCAGCGCGGCGTCCGTGTTCTCAGCTTCAGGTTTATACAGGACGCGCTCCGAAGATTAAGTGTGATATATCATCTGGGAATATATCCCCGATATATTCCCAGATGATATAATGGCAGACTGGTCAGAGACCAATACATTCATGATTCATTTTCTTGTTGCTTATCCTTCTCTAATAAAGGACAGTTTGAGTTACTCCTTATGTAGGCTAATGTTTTTTTATTATAGCTTACATTTGTTTCATAACCTTCTCAATTAGTCTCACATCCCTGGACCAATAACGTGGCCTATATACAGTACGTATGTAGTGTAGTTTACGTTCATCACACCGGGAACAATGCAATGGTTCTTAATCTTTTTTATTTTGGTGCGGTCACTTGTCAGAAGAATAAACCATGAATATTGTTTTACATATGCTCACAGCGTGTATTGAAGTCACTTACTTATTGTTCTAGTTGTTGTCCCTTTCTGATTGTTCTGTATGAATATTAATTGTAGCCTAGAAAGAACTAGATATAGCATATATAGAGATTTGTGCATGTAGTATAAAACATGTTCTCACGTTGTGAATAAGGGTTTGAAATTAAGCCTAAAGTCCTTAAAGGGTCCATTTCCCGAGGAACATTATTCCCTCTGCTCACTTTTAAGGCAAAAGCTAAATACTAATACATTTTATTTATATAGTGCTTTACATGGTAGGCTAGTCAAAGACCCTTTACAGTAAAACCAGCACATTTATCACTTAAAAACAGAAACATGAAACTAGCATATTTAAAGCAATTAAAACACAGTGTAGTCTACAACTTTGTAAAATGTGGAGTGACTATAGGCTAAGAAGATATTTTTACACCCTACACATTCAGTCGGGTCAGCTATGGTCTGTTCGGCTTTTTCTCTCCGTTTGATAAGAGACGTATTTCCCTTTCTGCATATTAAATCCTTCACCTCCTCGTTACTTTTCATTTAAGCTGCTGCTCATTGGGTGAAACA